>NW_026658964.1:1546-3772 GCF_009828535.3 Hylobates moloch | reverse complement strand
ACTTTGCTGAAGTTGCTAATCAGCTTAAGGAGATTTTGGGCTGAGACAATGGGATTTTCTAGATATACAATCATGTCATCTGCAAACAGGGACAGTTTGACTTCCTCTTTTCCTAATTGAATACCCTTTATTTCCTTCTCCTGCCTGATTGCTCTGGCCAGAACTTCCAGCACTATGTTGAATAGGAGCGGTGAGAGAGGGCATCCCTGTCTTGTGCCAGTTTTCAGAGGGAATGCTTCCAGTTTTTGCCCATTCAGTATGATATTGGCTGTGGGTTTGTCATAGATAGCTCTTATTATTTTGAGATACGTCCCATCAATACCTAATTTATTGAGAGTTTTTAGCATGAAGAGATGTTGAATTTTGTCAAAGGCCTTTTCTGCATCTATTGAGATAATCATGTGGTTTTTGTCTTTGGTTCTGTTTATATGCTGGATTACATTTATTGATTTGCGTATGTTGAACCAGCCTTGCATCCCAGGGATGAAGCCCACTTGATCATGGTGGATAAGCTTTTTGATGTGCTGCTGGATTCGGTTTGCCAGTATTTTATTGAGGATTTTTGCATCAATGTTCATCAAGGATATTGGTCTGAAATTCTCTTTTTTGGTTATGTCTCTGCCAGGTTTTGGTATCAGGACGATGCTGGCTTCATAAAATGTGTTAGGGAGGATTCCCTCTTTTTCTATCGATTGGAATAGTTTCAGAAGGAATGGTACCAGTTCCTCCTTGTACCTCTGGTAGAATTCAGCTGTGAATCCGTCAGGTCCTGGACTCTTTTTGGTTGGTAAGCTATTGATTATTGCCACAATTTCAGAACCTGTTATTGGTCTATTCAGAGATTCAACTTCTTCCTGGTTTAGTCTTGGGAGGGTGTATTTGTCGAGGAATTTATCCATTTCTTCTAGATTTTCTAGTTTATTTGCATAGAGGTGTTTGTAGTATTCTCTGATGGTAGATTGTATTTCTGTGGGATCGGTGGTGATATCCCCTTTTTCGTTTTTTATTGCATCTATTTGATTCTTCTCTCTTTTCTTCTTTATTAGTCTTGCTAGCGGTCTATCAATTTTGTTGATCTTTTCAAAAAACCAGCTCCTGGATTCATTAATTTTTTGAAGGGTTTTTTGTGTCTCTATTTCCTTCAGTTCTGCTCTGATTTTAGTTATTTCTAGCCTTCTGCTAGCTTTTGAATGTGTTTGCTCTTGCTTTTCTAGTTCTTTTAATTGTGATGTTAGGGTGTCAATTTTGGATCTTTCCTGCTTTCTCTTGTGGGCATTTAGTGCTATAAATTTCCCTCTACACACTGCTTTGAATGTGTCCCAGAGATTCTGGTATGTTGTGTCTTTGTTCTCGTTGGTTTCAAAGAACATCTTTATTTCTGCCTTCATTTCATTATGTACCCAATAGTCATTCAGGAGCAGGTTGTTCAGTTTCCATGTAGTTGAGCGGTTTTGAGTGAGTTTCTTAATCCTGAGTTCTAGTTTGATTGCACTGTGGTCTGAGAGACAGTTTGTTATAATTTCTGTTCTTTTACATTTGCTGAGGAGAGCTTTACTTCCAACTATGTGGTCAATTTTGGAATAGGTGTGGTGTGGTGCTGAAAAAAATGTATATTCTGTTGACTTGGGGTGGAGAGTTCTGTAGATGTCTATTAGGTCCACTTTATGTAGAGCTGAGTTCAATTCCTGGATATCCTTGTTAACTTTCTGTCTCGTTGATCTGTCTAATGTTGACAGTGGGGTGTTAAAATCTCCCATTATTATTGTGTGGGAGTTTAAGTCCCTTTGTAGGTCACTCAGGACTTGCTTTATGAATCTGGGTGCTCCTGTGTTGGGTGCATATATATTTAGGATAGTTAGCTCTTCTTGTTGAATTGATCCCTTTACCATTATGTAATGGCCTTCTTTGTCTCTTTTGATCTTTGTTGGTTTAAAGTCTATTTTATCAGAGACTAGGATTGCAACCCCTGCCTTTTTTTGTTTTCCAGTTGCTTGATAGATCTTCCTCCATCCCTTTATTTTGAGTCTATGTGTGTCTCTGCACGTGAGATGGGTTTCCTGAATACAGCACACTGATGGGTCCTGACTCCTTATCCAGTTTGCCAGTCTGTGTCTTTTGATTGGAGCATTTAGCCCATTTACATTTAACGTTAATATTGTTATGTGTGAATCTGATCCTGTCATTATGATGTTAGTTGGTTATTTTGCTCGTTAGTTGCTATAGTTT
>NW_026658964.1:0-1446 GCF_009828535.3 Hylobates moloch | reverse complement strand
TTTGCAGTGGCTGGAACCGGTTGTTCCTTTCCATGTTTAGTGCTTCCTTCAGGAGCTCTTTTAGGGCAGGCCTGGTGGTGACAAAATCACTCAGCGTTTGCTTGTCTGTAAAGTATTTTATTTCTCCTTCACTTATGAAGCTTAGTTTGGCGGGATAGCAAATTCTGGGTTGAAAATTCTTTTCTTTAAGAATGTTGAATATCGGCCCCCACTCTCTTCTGGCTTGTAGAGTTTCTGCTGAGAGATCAGCTGTTAGTCTGATGGGCTTCCCTTTGTGGGTAACCCGACCTTTCTCTCTGGCTGCCCTTAACATTTTTTCCTTCATTTCAACTTTGGTGAATCTGACAATTATGTGTCTTGGAGTTGCCCTTCTCGAGGAGTATCTTTGTGGCGTTCTCTGTATTTCCTGAATCTGAATGCTGGCCTGCCTTGCTAGATTGGGGAAGTTCTCCTGGATAATATCTTGCAGAGTGTTTTCCAACTTGGTTCCATTCTCCCCATCAGTTTCAGGTACACCAATCAGACGTAGGTTTGGTCTTTTCACATAGTCCCAAATTTCTCGGAGGCTTTGTTCATTTCTTTTTATTCTTTTTTCTCTAAACTTCCCTTCTCTCTTCATTTCATTCATTTCATCTTCCATCAGCGATACCCTTTCTTCCAGTTGATCGCATCTGCTACTGAGGCTTCTGCAATCTTCGCGTAGTTCTCGAAACTTGGCTTTCAGCTCCATCAGCTCCTTTAAGCCCTTCTCTCCATTGGTTATTCTAGTTATCCATTCTTCTAACATTTTTTCAAAGTTTTTAACTTCTTTGCTATTGTTTTGAATTTCCTCTCGTAGCTCAGAGTAGTTTGATCGTCTGAAGCCTTCTTCTCTCAACTCATCAAAGTCATCCTCCATCCAGCTTTGTTCCGTTGCTGGTGAGGAACTGCGTTCCTTTGGAGGAGGAGAGGTGCTCTGTTTTTTAGAGTTTCCAGTTTTTCTGCTCTGTTTTTTCCCCATCTTTGTGGTTTTATCTACTTTTTGTCTTTGATGATGGTGATGTACAGATGGGTTTTTGGTGTGGATGTCCTTTCTGTTTGTTAGTTTTCCTTCTACCAGACAGGACCCTCAGCTGCAGGTCTGTTGGAGTTTACTAGAGGTCCACTCCAGACCCTGTTTGGCTGGGTGTCAGCAGCGGTGGCTGCAGAACAGCGGATTTTCGTGAGACCACAAATTCAGCTGTCTGATAGTTCGTCTGAAAGTTTTGTCTCAGAGGAGTACCCGGTTGAATGAGGTGTCAGTCTGTCCCTACTGGGGGGGTGCCTCCCAGTTAGGCTGCTCAGGGGTGAGGGACCCACTTTAGGAGGCAGTCTGTCCGTTCTCAGATCTCCAGCTGCGTGCTGGGAGAACCACTACTCTCTTCAAAGCTGTCAGTCAGACAGGGACATTTAAGTCTGTGGAGGTTC
>NW_026658963.1:0-3773 GCF_009828535.3 Hylobates moloch | reverse complement strand
TGAGGGGTTGAAATAAACAATACCAGCCATCTTGGCCACTGAGGCTCGCATGTAGATTTTCATTCCCAGTCCAGGCATCTAGATTCAGGGGCACCTTCCTGAGGGGCTTTTGGTTGAGGCCTTCTTCAGAAACTTTTGTTCAGGTCTGTTTCTGGAGAAGAAATGAAACTTTGATAATAATTTTTATACATTCTTATTAATACTCCATGCTTTTTACTCCTGCTCATACGTTCTCCTCTATGTTCTCCTGCCCCCTTTTTCACAAAATGGCAGGCCTGTTTTTTATGAGAGGTCCACCTCGGCAGTGAGACAGTGCCCCATGTTTGTGCTGATCAATCTGACCCTTTCCTGGTGCTTTTCCATGAGGAAAAATGGGAACAATGAAGAGTCGGTGCTTCGTCTGATGTTGTCTGTTGCTTACCACAATCACAGAAAGGAAGACAAAAAGGCTTAACTATTACTTTGATGTGGGCCCCTTGCTTTAATTTAAAACTCCGATATCAAGCAGTTTAGCTCTTCCCAGGTCAGCTCAGCTCTTGAAATTTCAAGGAAGAAATTCTGTTTTTATTCGTCTAAATTTTGTGTCATTTATACAGAAAAAAATTGCATCATATATTTAAAAATTGAATGCCTTCTGTTTTGCCATCTTACCGAAGAGAAAATTTGTGTAGCCTACTGGAATTATTAACAGTGAAGCTCCAAGGGCTAATATTCAGAAAAATTAAGGAATCAAAATCCAACTATTTCTCAATAGCATTTCCTTTTCTATAAACTTTCTATTGTATTATCTGTAATTTAAAAACTTCTGTAGAAAAGTTTAAAATTTTCAATTAATATAAAATTATTTTTAGAATTTCTTTTTGCATAACCGTTTGTTGTAAGTAGCTAATATTAACTAATTGTAATCATCAACTATTATCTAAGCTGCACATAAAAAATGTGTTAATATTTGCTGCTGCCTAAAATATAATACATATTTACATAATCTAAGTTACCAAAAATAATATAATTCTAAATAGTAATATACACACATACAAATAATCAACATACACAAGGCTTTCTTTTCTATTCCTTTCTTACATTTTCTGTTTGATATTTGTATCAGAACAAAGTGTTTGTGTCCTACTATCATAAATGGAAATTTGCCTAATTTGCATTTTATTATATTAAATAATCAGACATATGCTTAGCTTCTCCTAGGTTAAATTTTTTACATAATTGTTATTAACATAAATAATCCGGAAATTATTTAAAGTTTTAAAAAAAATTTTCTAGTGCCCTTACTCTATGCAATATAATTCTATTTGTCAAAGTGTTAGTGCCGTTTGCATTATATAAAACAACATTTTAGTCGTGTCGACTAACTACAACCCTGCAGGCATGGCTTACTTTTTCATTAGTGTATAATTTTGGTTGTACTCTGCTGTTTTTCTAAAAGTGCTTGCAAGTCAGTTCCAGGCCACAGGGCTTTGTCTTCAATGAAATAAGAATGTCTCAGAGACCCACAGAAATAACTGCGCCAAGTACTCTTATAATGACTTACATAACTTTGAGACACTATCAGTGGGCTAAGTTATTTCTCTAATTCTAGCAAAGAAGCATATGTGCTTACAAGATAGAGTAAAACAAATATTAGTAAAACAGGACTAAATGAACTGATGATGAATGATAATAGGTTTTGTTTGGAATGGAACATAAAACATTCCCGCTATTTAATTGATACATAAACATGTGTTAATGAGGGCTGTTGTTACATGTTGCACACCCTTTAGAAGGCTTGTGGTTTTTTATCTCATCTATATTCGTAGTTGTCTCTCTTTGTGATTTACAATCTCACCTCTTTTCACGGTTGTAGCTATATTTATAGTTGCATGCAATTGAGTTGCATAGTTGCACTAGGTATCTAGGGGATGGGCAGGGAGATGCAAACAATTTTGCATAGTAAGTTATTATCTTCAGTTCCAGCGGAAGTTCTTGAGGCTTCATTGCTACCTGGCACCCATCTTGCATGAACTCCTTTGTGTTTCTGAGGCCTCTGGCATACACCTAGGGTGGGTGTTTGCCTGGAAGGGAGCAGCTATCTCTAAAGAACAGGGTTTTCCATGACCCAGTCATTGAATAGATTCTTCATCTACTTCTGCTGGTGAGAAACGATTATTTCTTCTTCAGGAATTTCCACCTTCTTTATCAAGGACATCGTGTCATTCTTCAGGGTCACAGAATGCTCTACAGCCTACTTCCTGGTATCCACGATGGAGGAGATTAGTTGCACCTGAATTCAAGGAAGATTCGAGAATGTTCACAGCTGCAGAATTCCAAGCACCCTCAGTCTGACTGTGCTGATGTTAGAAGGACACATGGGGACTTGCCACAAGGGAGGCACTTTGCAGGGATGCCTCAACCCCAGGGCACACCCCTGCAGGAGGGCTTTCCTCCTTGTAACAGTCACTTAGCCACTTATAGAAAGGCAACTCTGAGAAAATTTAAATGAGATCCAAAATACTAACCCTAACCAGTTTATTATCTGAAAGAATTGGAAAAACAAATCAAGGTATGCCTCTTCTTTGGAGCTACAGATATGTATTAAAAATTGGATGTACAAATAATTTTTTTATGACATGGAGAAGTGCTTATGAGATGATATACCATTAAACATATTAATTAAAGCATACATTAAAAGGTATAACCAAACTTATACATTAGAGCTCAAAATTTAAAATGTGTAGAAAAACGACTGAGAGGAAATATGCCGAATTATAAGAATTGAGGTGTTTCTTATAGGAAGAAGGAGCCTGTGAGAAATTAAATTGCTTTATTGATTATCTTGTACTTTTGCAGTTTCCAAAAGTTCTACAGAGAGTGTAATGTAGGACCTTAGTCAGGAATGAACATCTCTTTAAATAAGCAGTAGAGAATTTCAAATGAAGGGTGTGCTATGGGTCTGTGTGTTTCTTTCAAGGTCTAATATTTTCCACGTAGTGCTTCAGAAAGAAGAAGGTAATTTGAACAACTTAACCCCATCATCAAGCGGGTGTTACTTAAGTACATTATGGGAGGTCATAGATAAACAGCCGGCCACTAAACATCAGAAAGTCCGTGATGTTCTTTGGCCTGTGAGATGGTCTGCATTTCCTTGAAGGAAAAAAGCAGATTTTAAAACATTAGAACCCAGTCAAATCCTAAATTTAAATAGAAAGATTAGAAAGGCTTATGCAGGAGAAAAAGATTCAGAGTATTCAATTGTTAATTCTGGCTATTTCTGAGTAATTTAAACTTACCTATAATTTTTTTAAATTTTAAGGCCAGGTGCGGTGACTCATGCCTGTAATCCCAGCACTTTGGGAGGCCGAGGCACGTGAATCACTTGAGACCAGGAGATTGAGACAAATATGGGCCCGTAGCAAAACCCCGTATCTACTAAACCACAAAAATTAGCCAGGTGGTGGTGTGTACTTGTAGTCACAGCTACTTGGGAGGCTGACGCATGAGAATTGCTTGAACCTAGGAGGTAGAGGTTGCAATAACCCAAGATCTCACCACTGCACTCCAGCCTGGGTGACAGAGCAAGACCTTGTTTCGAAAAAAATTTTATTTTATTTAGGAATCAAATAAGTTAATTAAATGTCAAATTACATTTAATTTACTTTTTAAACATTTTGAGAACTGATATTCTAATTTTGTGTCAGTACCTTTTAAGAATCAATAAAATTATTTTTAAAATCCAACCAATTTTAAAGCTTTTACTTTATTAGGCTCCCTGGCAAGAAAGCCCT
>NW_026658962.1:0-3773 GCF_009828535.3 Hylobates moloch | reverse complement strand
AATGCACATGTGTGGATCCAGCTGTGTGCATAGATCAGGGCTGTGTGCATGGGTGAAGGCAGGGAGGGAGATATTGAATGCATGAGCATGGATCCAGCTGTGTGCATGGATCAGGGCTCTGTGCATGGATCAGGGCTCATCATTCCAAAGCAGAGAAATAAGGGAGATGATGAGGGAGGGGTCCCTGGAAGAATCAGGCAGTGGCTATTTCCTGCAACAGCTCCCTTCTCCTCTCCTTCCCTGCTGTCCCTCTCATTTTCCTAATTTGTTAATTCTGGATAATAATATCACATAAGATTGTTGTGAACATTGCTGACAGAATATATGGGAAACCATTTTCTCCACTGTAAAGCTCTATGTAATTATGTAATTATGAGCCATTCATTCCTCTCTCTGACTATACTGCTTGTGGGTCTATTTAGTACACTTGAAACTATCTTCTATTTCGTGTGTTTCATCTTTTTTTTTCCTGCGCTTGTGCCTCACCATCCACCCACTGCCCATGTCTATTGGAAGCTCCCAAGCAGCAGGGGTTATTTCTAAAATCGCTTTCCTTTGCCCGAAGAGCTGGCAAAATATGCGTGGGCATTTAATAAACATTCTTTGGACTGAATGAAGTTGAAATGGTTTCTGTAGCTTGCAGCTCCAACAGTCTCCAGGACTCAAGAGTGGCTTTATGCAGATTTTACGATAAATGTTGCTGCAAATGTTGCTGTCTCCCCGGCCCCCCCGGCGGGCGTCTGGGACTTCAAAGATTCCCTTGTGTCTGTTAAAAGGGAACACACTGCGTTCTTGGATTTGGGTTCACATTTATACATCTTCTGTCCTCTTGCCAGTCTCTAAAGATTGTCATTTAAAAAAAAAAAAAAAAAAAGCTGTAGGTAAAACAAGATGTGTCATTTAAGCCACAGGGAGCATGATTTACAGGACCGTGTTGTGTATTCAGAAGGCAACTTTCATTTCCCTGCACAAGGCGTCACCAAGCAAGCCCACTTCATCATTCCGAGAATGTGTGGAAGACAGAGCCTGTCAGCCACAGCTGCACAGGGTCAGATAATTAAATTCTGCCACGAAGCTACAGTTCCTTGCTCTATACAGGAGGTTGGCCAGATAGGAAGTGTTTTAGTCTTTGTGGGCCACCTGTAGTCTCTTTGGCATATTTCTTTCTTTCTTTTTTTTTTTTTTTACAACACTTTAAGAGTATAAAACCATTCTTAGCTAGTAGCCTGTACAGAAACAGGTACAGGCTGAATTTTGCCCATGGTGTATAGTTTGCAGAGCTGCATAAGAAGCTAGAATGAGTGGGGTTCCCACTGTGGTCTCTGAGACCAGCAGCCTCTGGGAGCTCGTTAGAAATGCAGATTCTTGGGTTGGGCACGGTGGCTCATGCCTGTAATCCCAGCACTTTTGGAGGCTGACGCGGGCGAATCATGAGGTCAGGAGTTCGAGACCGGCCTGGTCAACATGGTGATATCCCGTCTCTACTAAAAATACAAAAAATTAGCTGGGTGTAGTGGCAGGCGCCTGTAATCCCAGCTACTTGGGAGGCTGAGGCAGGAGAATTGCTTAAATTTGGGAGGCGGAGGTTGCAGTGAGCCAAGATCATGCCACTGCACTCCAGCCCTGGCGACAGAGTGAGACTCCATCTCAAAATAAATAAATAATAAAAAATAAAATGCAGATTCTTGGGCCTCCTAAGACCCGCCGAGTCAGAGCTACCAGGGGTGCAGTTGTTTTTACAAGCTCTCTGGCCGATTCTCTTGAGTGCTAAGTGTGAGGACCCCTGGCCCCAGGACTGCAGGGGATTGAGCCCCAGCTTTGGGGCTGTGGACAAAAGAAGATAGCTCTCAGCAATTCCATATGAATCCTCCGTATGAATCCTAAAGGAAGTTGTGTTGCTCTAGTGGTGGTTGTTGTTGTTGTTTTCAAAACAAGTGGGTAAATGTTCATTCAGGAATCTCCCAGCCTCACACAAGTGAACAAGAGTGATTTCAATTCAGAGGAAGACTTTGAGAAACAGAAGAGTGTAGTGTGAAGGTTGTCTAGTTTTTTTTAGGAAAACCTGGATTATACTGTAAATTGATACTAGAGGGGGCAGACAGAGAGGAGGAAGAGGAAGGGCAAGAGGAGGAAGGGAAGGGAGAGAGAGAAAAAGGAGGAAGAGGAGGAGGAAATGGAGAAAAGGAGGAAGACAGGGATAGAAAAAGGAGAAGGAAGAAGGAGGAGGAGAAGGAAGAACTGAAGGAAGAGAAGATGAAGGAGGAAAAAGGGAGGAATAGAGAAAAGGGAAGAAGGGCAGAAAGAAAAGGAAGAAAAGGAAGAGAGAGAAGGAAGAGAAAGAGGAAAAGAGGATAAGGGGAAGGAGGAGGAGGAAGAAGTGGAAGAGGAGAAGATGGAGGAAGAAGAGGGAAAATGATGAGAAACAGGAGAAAGGAAGAGGAAGGGAGAGAGAGAGAAAAAACAGGAGGAGGAAAAGGGAGAAAGGAAGAGGACGAGGTGGAGGCGGAAGAAAAGATGGAGGAGAAAAAGAGGAATAGAGAGAGAAAAGGCAAGAGAAAAGAGAAAGGAAGAAGAAGAGAAGGCAGAGAGAGAAGAGAAAGGGAGAAAGAGATAGGGGAAAAGAAGAGCATAAGAGGAAAAAAGAAAAGGATAAGATGAAGGAGGCAGAAGAGAGAAAAAGGAGAGAGAAAAAAGGAAGAGGGGAAGGGATAGAAAAACAGGAGGATAAAGGGGAAAAGAGAAGGAGGAGGAAGAAATGAAAGAGGAGGAGGAGAAGATGGGAGGAAGAGGAATAGAGAAAGGAGAAAGAGGAGGAAGCAGAGGAGGAAGAAGGGCGTGAGAGAGAGGGAGGGAAAGAGGGAGGTTCTCTCAGGCTCAGAGGTGATGCCACCTGGATCAATTTGAGGTACACATTGGAAATGCCACAGAAGTTACAGAACTGGGAAGGGTCGTTTTGTTCTGAGGAGATGCCATCTCTCCTTTCCACAGGGTATGTCTGTGATATACTCTCTGGTGGCTCTAACAGACTCCCCAGGAACAAAGACGTCATAGGCTCTGAGGCTGCTGCCCTAAAAAGAAGCGTCCTCTTTGGATGGGAAACTTCTTCCCTTGAGTGGATAAATGCCCTCCTTTGGTGCAGCCTTAAAAACCAGCCAGCAGTCTCTGTGCTTTGACTGACTGCGAGACCTTCCAGTGCCTCAAGTGAAGAGATGAGCCAAGATCATTCCTGGAGCTTGGCATTTCTTCCTGGTTTCAGAATGCCCAGAGTCTCTGCCGTTGAGACCATTCAATTTTGTATTAGTCGCAGTTCTCAAGAAAAACAAGACCGATAGGATCTATGCATAGAGAAAGATTTAGTTTAACTAATTGACTCAGGATTGTAGGGGCGGGCAAGTCCAAAATTGGTAGGCTGGCTGGCAGGCTGGAGACCTGAACAAGATTTGACATTGCAGCCTTGAGCCTAAAATCTGCAGGGCAGGCTGGACACTCGGACAGGATTGCCCTGTTACTGTCTGGATCTAGGAAGTGTCAGTGTTTGCTGTGAAGGCCTTCTCCTGAAGAGGTGAGGCCCACCCACATTGTGAAGCGTCCTCTCCTTTGCTTAAACGCAACTGATTTGTAAATGTTAATGATATCCACAAACTACCCAGTCTGGTGCTTGACCAAATGTCTGGGCACCAAAGCCCAGCCAATTGATACATGAAATCAGTCATCACAGAGACCACCTGAGACCTGTGTTACCTGACATTAAACAGCACAAGCCATCTCCTCTG
>NW_026658961.1:0-3773 GCF_009828535.3 Hylobates moloch | reverse complement strand
CCAGGGGTGATGGTGAGTACCGCCACTTCCACTTCCATCCCCTGATTCCTGGACCTGTGAATCCTGGCTATGGGAGAAAAAGTACCATATATTGGATGCTAATTCAGAGCATATACGGCCTTCTGGTGGACTTTGCCCCAGCCTGCCAAGTATTGTCACCTAGTTGGCATTGCAGTTTTAACTACACAAGGTCATTCCACCATTCTATCAATCCAGCTGCTTCAGGATGATGGGGAACATGATGGTAAGACGAGCAAATTCCATGAGCATGAGCCCACTGCCACAATTCTTTAGCCATAAGGTGAGTGCCTTGGTCAGAGGCAATACCATGACAGCAGATAAGGCATTTCATGAGTCCACGGATGGTAGTCTTGGCAGAAGCATTGCGTGCAGGATAGGCAAACCCATATACGGAGTAAGTGCCTGTTCCAGTGAGGACAAACCTCTGCCCTTTCCATAATGGAAGAGGTCCAATATAGTCAGTCTGCCACTAGGTAGCTGGCTGATCACCCCAAGGAATGGTGCCATATCGAAGGTTCAATGTTGATTTACTATAGCTCTATGGTGTGATTTGAAGTCAGATAATGTGATCTTCTAGTTTTGTTCCTTTTGCTTAATGTAGTATTGGCTATTCCGGGCATTTGCTGTTTTCATATAAATTTTAGGATTGTTTTTTCTATTTCTGTGAAGAATGTCATTGGTATTTTGAGAGGGATTGCATTAAACCTGTAGATTGCAATGGGTATTGTGTACATTTTAAAAATTGATTCTTCCAATTCGTAAATATGAAATATCTTCATTTTTTGGTGTTCTCTTAAATTTCCTTCATCAGTGTTTTGTCGTTTTTATTATAGCAATTTTTCATGAGTAGGTTAAACGATTTCTAGGCATTTAATTTTACGTGTTGCTATTGTAAATAAAATTAATTTTCTCTTTTTCTGATTGTTCATTGTTTGCATATAGAAATGCTACAGATTTTTGGGTGCTAATTTTGTTTCCTGCAACTTCACTGAATTTATTAGTTCTATTAGTTTTTTTGGTAGAGTCTTTAGGTTTTTTGAGCTACAGGATAATATCGTCTGCAACAAGGAATGTTCGACTTTTATATTCCAATTTGGATTTCTTTTGTATTGTTCTGTCATCAAATTGCTCTTGCTAGACCTTCAAGTACTATGTTGAATACAAGTGGTGAAAGTGGGCATCCTTGTCATGTTCCAGATATTTGAAGAAAACCTTTCAGTTTTTCCCCATTCAGTGTAATATTAGCTGTGGATCTGTTATATATGGCTTTATATATATACACACACACACATACACACATACATACATATATATGGCTTTATATATATTTATATATGTATATATACATATGCATATATGTGTATGTATATAGATAGATAAATATATCTTTTTCTTTTTCTCTCTCTTCTTTTCTTACTCCTCACTTATATCTTTGTCCAAGAAGAAAGAATTCTCTTATAGGTTGTGTTGGTAACAATTACTTTCAAGAGCTACTAATAAAAATCTTGATAGATAATGTCTTAAATGTATAAAAATTTATGCCTTTACATAAAGATAAATCCATATGTTAGCAGTACAAGGCTGATAATGTGTCTCGATTATGCTAAATTCTTTCTTTTTTTGTTTTAACTCTGTTAACTGTAGGCAGGAAGAAAAGGGAAGGGCAAAGGGAAAAATACACAATATAGCTGAGTCTTTCTCTTTTTATTGTAAAATCCATAGCTGATCTGAAACCCTCACAGAGTAAAATTCCACATACATCTCATTGGCTAGAACAAAGTGATATGCACAGTGGCAAGAGGATCTGGTAAATGTAGTTTCTACTCCTCCAGGTATCTTGCCATTCCTCGTCCTACCCAAAATTAGGGCTCTGTTAGGTAAGGAATACAAGGAGTACAAATACTGGTAGGTAATTAGCAGCATTGCCCAAAAAGGTCAGACTAGAAAGAAAAAAAAAAGACGGCCAAACACACAAGAGGTTCATTAAGAAAAGAATATCACTTTTACTGGAAAAAGAACACGTATTATCAGCAGATTGGACAGGTGAAGTTTTCTGCTTTTGATTCCCTCCTCTCTTTTTAGCCATTTTCTTCCTCTTCACTCTTCCCTATATGACTCGTGTAGTCATATACTGTATGGGAGATGAAATGGCCTTGCCCTGATTAAATGAGCAGGCCATAGTCAAATCCAGATGTAATCCAAAAATAAAATTCTAAGTCCCCCAGTTGACAGAATGGACCCCCTTTTTGCCAAGGGGACCCAAAGAAATACTGAAACACGAGTTCAGGTCATGATAGGAAAGGAGGGTCAGATATGCCTCATTATATTTTCCTCCCTTTGGCGTTCAGGCACAACTGACCAGCATTAACATTTAAACAGAGATCTTAAGACTCACAAAACAGACTCTTTGTACCAATAAAATACCAAAACTCCAAACTGACTGTAGTATAGCATCACATGACAAATAGCAGGCCCTGAAGAAAATCAGAGTATTTTATCCCAAAATGTATTTCATTGACATCTTTTAGACTGGTCCTGCATGGCTATCTCTTGTGCATTCTACAGAGACTCCCCTTCCCTTAGTAGCTCTGTTCCAGAGAGTCTGATACCTTTTCAGGGCCTGAATAGGAAACACTTGCCATCTATTGCCTCTAAGGGTAGCTACCTATGAGACTTCAACTATATAATAAAATCCTTGGTCTCCACGGAGCCTTATCTTAACCCAGACACTCCTTTCTCTTGATCCCAGGTCTTCAGATAATAAGTTAACTTTTTCAACCAATTGCCAATCAAAAAATCTTTGAGTTCTCCTATGGCTTTTAAGCTCCTACTTCAAGTTGTTGTGCCTTTCTGGACCTATCCAATGTGTACCTCACATGTATTGATTGATGTCTTATGTCTTCCTAAAACGTATAAAACCAACCTGTAACCTAGCCACCTTGGGCACATGTTCTCAGGACCTCCTGAGGCTGTGTCATGGGCCATGGTCCTCAAATATGGCTCAGAAAAAATCTCTTCAAATATTTTACAGAGTTTGGCTTTTTTGTTTTGTCAATACAGTGAAAGGAAGAATAAGATTAGCAGCTTATCCTAGATGTTAGGGAAGAAAGACATGCCTTATTTACCTTTAAAATCCTACCTCTGGAAAGTCAAGTGAGACTCAATGAGGAGCCATGAGAAAAGAAAAGCAGGTCTCAAACAAGATTGTGTGATAAATGGATAGAATAGAGAGGTTGTCAGGTTTATATATGCTCTAGCTCATGAATCCAGAGAAGACAAGACTGATATTTGGAGTTCTGCTGTTGGCCTATGTTACTCTAATGTATAACACTCTGAAAAAACTTAGTGGATTAAATGGCAGCTATGCATGTATTCATCTAGAATTTGAGGATTTGGATCTCTCATCTAAGCTAATTTTCATATAGCTAACAGTGGGAGCTAAAGAGGGGACAGATGACCCACTTCTCAATCTAACTGTCTGTCATGTTGCTTATTTCAAGTTATAGCCAATTTGTAGATAATATGAATATGTTCCTTAGCTGTCTCTAGTTTGATTATGACTGACCATTAGTGACAGAGAATTTCACTTCAAAGATGAATAGGACCATGGTATAAAAAGAATAAGGCAGCTGGGTGTGGTGGCTCATGCCTGTAATCGCAGCACTTTGGGAGGCCGAGGTGGGCAGATCACGAGGTCAGGAAATCGAGACCATCCTGGCTAACACGGTGAAACCCCGTCTCTACTAAATATA
>NW_026658960.1:539-3773 GCF_009828535.3 Hylobates moloch | reverse complement strand
CAAGTAGCTGGGATTACAGGCATGTGCCACCATGCCCAGCAAATTTTCGTATTTTTTAGCAGAGAAGGGGTTTCTCCATGTTGCTCAGGCTGGTCTCGAATTCCCAACCACAGGTGATCCACCCGCCTCGGCCTCCCAAAGTGCTGGGATTACAGGTGTGAGCCACCGTGCCCGCCCTTATTTTTGCATTTTTAAATAATTTTTTTTAAATAAAAAGAATAACATTTTGTGACACATGAAAAGTATACAAAACTCACATTTCTGTAGCCATAAAGTATTGTTTACTGTTGCTTTCACAGTACAATGAGAAAGTTGAGGACTTGTACCTACAAAGACCAAAATATCTGCTATCTGGCCATTTGCAGAAAATTGTTTTCCTTATTTAAAAAACAACCTTCTCTTTTTAATAATGAAACAAAGAAAGAAAGAAAGAAAGAAAGAAAGAAAGAAAGAAAGAAAGAAAGAAGAAATCCCTTCTATCCATGTGGATGGTAAAAAAAAAAAAAAAAAGTCCAAATACTTTTTAATTAATTTATACATAACATTTTTTTTCTGTTGCTCCAAGCCATTTTAAAATTTCAATAAAATTCAATTAACTTAACATTTTCAACACCTACTATGGGAGTGTAGGAGGATGCCTCAAATTCCAATCCTTCAGGTACTCAAAATTCTAAAGACTCTTTTTGTTAACCACCAAAATAAATTTTAACTCAGAAAAAAAATTATAGGTAAGATGCCTTAAATTATGGATAAAATGCAATGATTGAATAAATTCCTGTTTTATTTGTGTCTTCTGTCCAGGAAAGCAGGAGCTTCAAACTGAGGAAGAGTAAGAAATGACAATCTTCAATTGGATCAAGGTTGCTATAGCAAAAACATGGTCAAAAGTGAGTAACGAAGGCACAGCACGAGGATTAGTTAGTTCCCACCACTCTGCAAATAAATATATAAAGCATTGAGTTTTAAGTGCCGACTGGATATTGAATTACTCATTGATTGCTATCTCCCTCAATTCTATTTTCCTGGTCTTTTTTTTTTTTTTCCTCAATCATAAAATACACCTTAAAAGGCAGGCAGGGAGGGTGTAGAGCACTGGATAATTAATGTCTATAAAATCCCCTGATATTGATAGATGTCATACATGTTGTCTGTATAGGCCCCTTCAAGCTTTACTTCCTCCATCACTCAGGGATTGAATAATTTTGATCTTATCCCCTTTCTTCCAACTTAAATAGATGATAACATTGCCAGATACTCACTAATGAACATGTTCTGGTCTTCCTACTTCAACAGGGTTTTAACTGATACCATCAAACATTTTTACCAGACCTGAATGTCAAATAGTCTCATAGTGGATGCTTAGCCTTGGATGGATGAAAATACATTTTTGTTTTTCAGATACTGTGGGAAAACCAAATCTTTTTCTAAGCCAGCACCACACATTCTGCAGGTACTTCATGTCAGTTAAACTGAATATATTAAACATATTTGAAGCTAAAATAGTTGAAAGTCTTTGATCTAATAATTTTGAATAGATAAGTATGATTTCCCTTTTTTCTATAGGAATTTATCTTCTGAATTTTTTAGGTTTTAGAGGAAAATGCCCTTTTCTGGACCAGCTGCTGAAAATGATTATTAAAATTCAATACACGATCAGCTTTGTTCTTGAATTTATGGCATTCACAGGAAAGGTTCGTAGCTTTCACAATACTCATATCCCCATATGTGTGGTACAAAAAAATATTTAAGGCCAAGGGAGGTTACACTCTTTGGCTCAAAAAATAGATTAAAATTCCATTCCATCCAAAGTGGGTATGATCTGTTAGGAATTTACAAAATCAATATTATGTAAGAGAATTCCCCATTTGGGACATCCTACAGAATCAAAGAAGTATATGAAAGCATGCCATTGTTTTTCAGCTCTGAACCTTCAAAAACAGACCCTTGCCTAAGTTTTGAAGTTTGAATCTCAAATTCTTAAAATTCATTGCATCCTTTGTCCCTGACTTCATCATCTTTACTCAGCCATTTCCTCAACCTTTAGTAGGACCGACACTGCCTTTGTCTATTCAAGATGATTTTGATTGAGTTGAAAGAAATGTGGAAATCATGGAAGGGAAGAAGATGAGGAGTGTCTAACTAGGGGAGTAGTTCCCATTCTGGCCTACACATGGCAATCACCTGGATCTATCCTCCCTTCCCAACCAGAGAGTATAAATAACTTCGCCTGAGTGAGGTCCAGGGAGTAGGATTTGTGAAAGCTACCCAGGAGATTCCAACGTGCATCCAAGTTCGAGAACCATTGCTCAAAATGGAGAAACAGGTTCTGTGATACAGTGAAGGAAAATCAATAATTTATTCAATTTACTACTTTTATACTTTAGGATTTATTCAGAATAAAAATATATTTGTAATGCAGCTTATATGTATATAACAAGTACAGGAATAAAATTATATATAGATGTATGTAGAAGTATAAATTTATGTGATTGTATCATAGAAAATCTCAGGAACTTTATTAAAACAGTGCTTAGCAGGGAAACACTGATTGTTGCTGTTAAGGAATTTAGAGGACTTTTTATACTTGAAAATATAAGGGAATGCTTTCTTGCATTCGAGTATTCCCAATGCCTAAAAAGAACTACTGAATGGTCACCTCAATTTCTAATTTGCCAAAGCATTTGTATACAAATTTAGTCTGTTGATCTTAACAGTAGTTACTTTCACCAGAAACACAACAGAAGTGTACTACAGATGTTTATCATTCAACAATAGTTTAACACATTAACTTAAATATTTAGGAAAAACATTAAAAAAATTCTGATGACAAAAGAATAGATTTACTGCTCTACTCACTTTCAAAGGTCAACTCAGGCAAGAGCATTGCCCTGAAGCCTTGTGTAGTCTAAAAGGTAAATTGCAAAATATTCCCAATATTTGGAAACCAAAGTAATAAAGTATTCTGAGGCTGGGCATGGTGACACACACCTGTCCCAGCACTTTGGGAGGCCAAGGCTGGAGGATCACTTGAATCCAGGAGTTTGAGACCAGCCTGGGCAACATAGGGAGACCCTGTCTCAAAAAAAAAAAAATTAAAAATTAGCTGGGCGTGGTGGCATGCACCTGTAGTCCCAGCAACTCCGGAGGCTGAGGCAGGAGGATCGCCTGAGTCTGGGAGGTCGAGGCTGCAGTGAGCCATGATCGTGCCACTGCACTCCAGCCTGGGCGACAGAG
>NW_026658960.1:0-439 GCF_009828535.3 Hylobates moloch | reverse complement strand
AAAAAAAAAAAAAAAAAAATTTAAGCATTATAAAAATCCTCAAGGAGATGCATATCACTAAAAAAGAGATGACAGATGTAATCACCAAAATAAAAAACTCAACATATAGGTCAAACATCACAATGAACCTAACTAAAGAATAAATTAGTGAGCTGGAAAATTGAGCCCAAAAATCTGTCTCTCCAGAACTGCAACTATCTGACAGGGCAGCCACTAGCCACATGTGGCTCTTGAGAACTTGAAATGTCTGAATTTGAGATATGCGGAGGTGTAAAATACATACCAGGTTTTGAAAACTTAGTTAAAAAAAATTTCATTAATAGTTTGAGAAAATATTGACTATATGTTAAAATAATTTAGACATATTGTGTTAAATAAAACGTTATTACAGTGAATTTCAGCTGTCTTTGTTCTTTTTAATGTGGCTACTAGAAAATTT
>NW_026658959.1:0-3774 GCF_009828535.3 Hylobates moloch | reverse complement strand
GTTCCGTGATGCTCCACAAGCCGCAAAAACCAGCAAGTTTTTATTAGGGATTTTCAAAAGGGGGGGGAGTGTGCGAATAGGTGTGGGTGACAGACATCAAGTACTTAACAGGGTAATAGAATATCACAAGGCAAGTGGAGGCAGGGCAAGATCACAGGACCACAGGACCCAGGTGAAATTAAAATTGCTAATGAAGTTTCGGGCACCATTGTCATTGATAACATCTTATCAGGAGACAGAGTTTTGAGATCAACCGGTCTGACCAAAATTTATTAGGCGGGAATTTCCTCTTCCTAATAAGCCTGGGAGCGCTATGGGAGACTGGAGTCTATTTCATCTCTGCAGCCTGGACCATAAGAGATGGCTACGCCCAGGGTGGCCAGTTTAGACATCTACCTGCAGGCACACGTTCTCTTTCTCAGGGATGTTCCGTGCTGGGAAAAAGAATTCAGTGATATTTCTCCCATTTGCTTTTGAAAGAAGAGAAATATGGCTCTGATCTGCCCGGCTCACTGGCGGTCAGAGTTTAAGGTTACCTCTCTTGTTTCCTAAACATTGCTGTTATCTTGTTCTTTTTCCAAGGTGCCCAGATTTCATATTGTTTAAACACACATGCTCTACAATTTGTGCAGTTAATGCAATTATCACATGGTCCTGAGGCGACATACATCCTCCTTGGATGACAGGATTAAGAGATTAAAGTAAAGACAGGCATAGGAAATCACAAGGGTATTGACTGGGGAAGTGATAAGTGTCCATGAAATCTTCACAACTTAGTTTAGAGATTGCAGTAAAGACAGGCATAAGAAATTATAAAAGTATTAATTTGGGGAACTAATAAATGTCCATAAAATCTTCACAATCCACGTTCTTCTGCCATGGCTTTAGCCGGTCCCTCCGTTTGGGGTCCGTGACTTCCCGCAACACCCGGACTTATCCAAGGTCACCCAGATAGGGAGTGGGTGAGCTAAGGTGTGCTCTGACCTCCTCTCTTCTTCCCTGGCACAGACAGTCCCGTTGTTCATTGATTAAACAACTCTCATTGAGCACCTGCCATGGGCCGAGCACTGTGCCTGGTACTGGGAACATAGTGGTGGACTAGACACAACTCCCAGGAGCAAACACTGAAGTAAACAACAAACAGCAAGATTATTGCAGAGAATTACAAGTTGCTAAGACACGCTGCTGCTATAAAAGATGGGCATGCATAGGGCTATTGGGGGTGGGTTCTAGTTGGAAGGAGGAGGATGGAGCAAACCTCCCCAGGAAGAGCTGAGCCCAGCCTTGAGGCCCCTGTCAGTGTGAGGGTGTGATTAGAGTCTGTCTCAGTTTCTTTCTATGCAGTCCCTAAAATCTTTGGAATGTCTGAAATGAGAAGTGTCTTTTCCATGTAGGCACTGATCCTCACATACACTAGAGAACAGGACTTTTGCTGTGCCCACGGCCAGGGAAAGGGGAACAATATCTCTCTACCTCATGGGTCCCAGAGCACCTTGTCCTGCTGGGACATTCACCCTCACCCCCACAAGGTACAGATGGCAACCAGGGTGCCGCACACCACCCACTGGTGCGCGCAAAGGATGCTAAGTCCTGTAGGGGCCATGGGCCTGAATAATGTTTCCTAGCCACAGAGTCTTTCTGATTTTCTCACTCACTAGCCCTGTGCCTCAGTTTCTCTCACTGTGGCACAAAATCAACATCCCATTCCGCAGGCTAGGTGATCCAGAGAAGTCACCACAGCCCATTAAATGACTATAGCATGTGAAAATGGGAAGTGAGAGTCCCTCCCTGCTCTGGGTCTTTTGCCCCAGGACAGATGTTCATCAGGCCAGCTACCTGGGGAGGGCCACCTCTCCTGCCTTGGAAACAGTGTTCCCAAGGCAGGAGAAAAAAAAAAAAAAAAAAAAAAAAAAAAAAAAAAAAAAAAAAAAAAACCATTACAAGAGCCTTGGATCGACCCTGGAGAGCGAGAATCAAATTAGACTCCTGTCTGAAGCTGACCACTCTGAATAATTAGGATTTGGGGATAAGACAAGGCTCTTGGTTCAGGAAACAAGAACTTCTGGTTCTGGACTCTGTAGCTGTCCTGGGGACTTGTTTCCAACTATGTGCTTTAATTGAACCTAAGGGGATGGGGCACGCGGAAGGAACTCTTAAGCCAAGGGTGAGAGTTCTGCCTTCTGCCTCCCAGACTCCCTCCCCAGTGGTGGACACTGGGCGGCAAAGTTTCTTTACAAAGAAAAAAAATATATCCAGAGACCAGGCAGGCTAATAAATGCTTACGAGGATTATCCAGCCTAATCACCACAACAGTCCTGCCATATTCGTCCTCTGGGACTGGTGAGGAAACTGAGGTTGGAGGAGGACACCGGGAGCCTGATCGGGCCACTGGAAGCCTGGAGCCCCAGAGTTCCCGGCATTCAAGGCCCTCCAACCACCTCTCTCCCTCCCGGCCCCAGGAGGCTTCATTCCCAGCTCATTCACTTGTCAATCACTCAGACTCGCTGGGCCTCCAGCCCTCCCTGAAGCCCTCGCACTCACCAGGTGACAGCCTCCCTGTGTGTGGCTGCCAGGCTGGGTATGGGGGTGTCTGTGCTTCCCTCGCGCAAGCTGAGAGTGGCCTGTTCCCAGGGGGCGGGCTTCCTCCTTGGTTGGCAGCCAGGAGTCTGGAGCGCAGGTGCCGGGCAGGCAGCACTGTGAGCGCTGGGCGACTTAGCTGGAGGCCTAAGGAGCCGCCCCTCGGGGACCAGAGCGCCTTTGCAAGGTGGGCTCGCCGCACACTCTGCTCCTCTTCTGTGGCCCCGGGACCCCTCCTAGAAGACCCTCCTCATCTCGGGGGACCTTGACCGCCAGCAGCCCCACACCTGCTACCTCTGCCTGGCATTGGGTGCGCACCTCTAGGGGTGGATGGATCCCTTAGCCCAGCGGGCTTGACAGCAGGGTGGGGGCAGGGGGGTCCAGAGAGTGGACCCTTACGCTGGCCACCGCCGGGCAGGGGCTGGGCTCAGCTGACACCCTACATCCACCCTCCAGATTCCAGTCTTTGACTTTGGCGAATCTGGCCCGGACCTGTGGACGCCCCTGGGCCGGGCTCCCCGCGGGGACCTCGCACTTGGGTGGGGACCCTGCGGCTCCAGGCGCCACACACATCAGTGCGCCCGGTCTGGCTGTGAATTTCGGGGAGAGGCTGCAGCAGAGCCCGGGGGCTGGCTGGGTGGGGACGATCACCCGCCAGCCCCTTTTCCCACCCGGAGCCCTTTCCAGTCCCCGCGTCGCTTGCAGGGACGCCCCTCCTCTGTCCGCTGGTTCCTCCCCACTAGCCGCTCTCCAGCCCCGCGGGGCTCCGTGGCCCGGGCTCCAAGGTGGGGCCGCCCATGACGGCCACTGGCAGGGACAGCGGGGGCAAATTTCCCAGAGCGGGAAGCCGGCTCCAGCCAGCCCTACGGCAGAGATGGCTTCGAATCCGAGCCCCCGACACCCTGGCCCCGTCCGCCCAGCCAGTACCCTGCGTGGCTCGCTGCCCGCCCGCCCCGCACCCGCTGGGTCATTCGGGCTGGGGTCCCCTGCAGGGCGGGCGCGATCCAGCGCCGCCGCGCGGAGCCTGAGCCCAAACCCCAAACCCGGACCGCAGGATCCCAGCCCTCTAGGAACCAGGAGGGCCCTCCTGGAGGGTAGTTGGGGACCTGGGTGTGTATCTGTGGAAATAATTGGTCACAAGTGGCTTTTGGTTTTCCCAAAGGTAAAGGCTCCTTTGTAATTATGTATTTTCTTCTT
>NW_026658958.1:0-3774 GCF_009828535.3 Hylobates moloch | reverse complement strand
ATAGGAATTGCACTGAATCTGTGAATTGCTTTGGATAGTATTATTAATATATAATATTCTTCCAATCTACGAGCATGGGATATATTTCCATTTTTTGTGCCCTCTTCAATTTTTTTAATCAATGTTTTATAGTTCTTCTAGTAAAGATATTTCACTTCTTTGTTTAAATTGATTCCTAGGTCTTTTATATTCTTTATAGCAATTGTAAATGTTATTGCTTTCTTGATTTCTTTTATAGAATGTTTACTACTGGTGTATATAAATACCACTGGTTTTGTATGTTGATTTTTGTATCCTTCAAATTTACTGAATTTGTTTATCAGTTCTAACAGTTTTGTGGTGGAGTTTTCAGGTTTTTCTAAATATAAGATCACATCATCTTCATGCAATCTGACTTCTTCCTTTCCAATTTAGATGCCCTTTATTTCTTTCTCCTGCCTAATTGCTCTGGCCAGAACTTCAGTATATTGTTGAATAAAAGTGATACAAGTGGCTGCCCTTGTCTTGTTCTAGATCTTAGAGGAAAGGCTTTTAAATGTTCCCTTTTTAATATGATGCTGGCTGTGGGTTTGTCATATACAGCCTTTATTATCTTGAGGTATGTTCTTTCTATACCTTTGTTGGGGGTTTTCTCATAAAGATATGCTGAATTTTCTTGAATGATTTTTCAGCATCTATTGAAATGATAATATGGTGTTTGTCTTGGTTTTGTTGATGTGATGTTTCATGTTTATTGATTTGTTCATGTTGAACCATCCTATGTTCAGCCTCCCTTGGGTGAATCCCACTTGATCATGGTAGATGATCTTTTTAATATTTTGAATTCAGTTTGCAGTACTTTCTTTTCTTTTTGAGATGGAGTCCTGCTGTGTTGCCCAGGCTGGAGAGCGGTGGCACGATCTCAGCTCACTGCAACCTCCGCCTCCCGGGTTCAAGTGATTCTCCTGACTCAGCCTTCTGAGTAGCTGGGATTAAGGCGCACACCAGCAAGCCCAGCTAATTTTTGTAATTTTGGTAGAGACAAGGTTTCACCATGTTGGTCAGGCTGGTCTCGAACTCCCGACCTTATGATCTGCCCTCCTAGGCCTCCAAAAGTGCTGGGATTACAGGTGTGAGCCACCATGCCTGGCCTCCGTTTGCAGTATTTTCATGAGAATGTTTGCATCTATGTTTCTCAATCATATGGGGTAGTAGTTTTCTTTTTTGTGTGTGTGTTCTAGTCTGGTTTTGGTATCAGGGTAATGTTTGCCTCAGAATAAGATTGAAAGTATTTCCTCTTCTTTAATTTTCTTGAAGAGTTTGGGCATTGGCATTAATTCTTCTTTAAATGTTTGGTAGAATACAGCAGTGAAGCCAGCAGGTCCTGGACTTTTCATTGACAGGAGACTTTATTACAGCTTTGATTTCATTACTTATTGTTGGTTTGTTGAGGTTTTCTATTTCTTCATGGTTTAATTTTGACAGGTTGTAGGTGTCCAGGAATTTATGCATTTCCTCTAGGTTTTCTAGTTTGTTAGCATATAGTTGTTCATAATATTCTCTAATAATTCTTTGTATTTCTGTTGTCTCATATGTTATGTCCCCTTTTTATTTCTATTTTATCTCTTTGGTTCTTGTCTCTTTTTTATCTTAGTCTAGGTAAAGGTTTGTCCATTTTCTCTTTTTTTAAAAAAGAATTTTTTGTTTTATATTTGATTTTCTGTATTTTTTTCTCAATTTTATTGATTTCTGTACTTATGTTTGTTATTTCTTTGCCTCTACTAATTTTGGGTTTGGTTTGTTCTTGCTTTTCTAGTTCCTTAAAGTGGATTGTTTGGTTGTTTATTTGAAGGCTTTCAACTTTTTAAATGTAGGCATTTATTGTTATAAACTTCCCTTTTAGTACTGTTTTGCAGTCTCCCACAGATTTTACTGTGTTGTATTTCCATTTTCCGTTGCTCCAAGAAACTTTTAAATTTCCTTTGTAATCTCTTCATTGACCCATTGGTAATTCAGAAGCATGTTGTTTAACTTTCATGTGATTGTGTAATTTTCAAGGTTTCTCTTATTATTGATTTATAGTTTTATTTGATTGTGGTCAGAAAAGATACTAGATATGATTTCTACTTTTTAAACATTTGTTGAGATTTGTTTTACTGGCCTAAAATATGGTCTGTCCTGGAGAAGGTTGTACATGTTGATGAAAGGAATGTGTATTCTGTAGCAATTGAGTGAAATGTTTTGTAAATGTCAGTTAGGTCTTTGCAGTCTAGTGTCTAATTCCAACGTCTCTTTATTGATTTTCTATCTAGATGATCTGTCCATTACTAAAAGTAGGGTGTTGAAACCCCTACTGTAGCATTACAGTGTGTCTCTCTCTTTAGTTCCATTAATGTTTGCTTGAATTCTTGGGTGCCATGGTGTTGGGTGCATAGCTATTTATAATTGTTATATCTTCTTGCTGTATTGACCCACTTATCATAATATAGTGACCTTCTTTATTTCTCTTTGACTTGTAGTCACTTTTGACTTGTAGTCTGACGTAAGTATAGCGATTCCTGTTCTTTTTGATTCCCACTTGCTTGGCACATCTCCTTCCATCCCTTCACTTTTAGTCTATGTGTGTGTCTTTATAGGTGAGATGGATTTCTTATAGGCAGCATATTTGAGTATTGCTTCTGTATCCATTCAGCCACTCTATGTCTTTTAATTGAAAAACTGAGTCCATTTACATTCTGTGTTGTTACTAGTAAGTAAGGACTTACTACAGACATTTTGTTGCTGGTTTTCTGGTTGTTTTTTATCTCCTCTCTTTCTTCCTTTCTTGCTGTTATCCTTCATGGCTACGTAATTTTCCCTGGTTGTATGTTTTAATTCATTGCTTTTAATTTTTAGTGTATATGTTCTAGGGTTTTGCACTGTAGTTACTATGAGGCTTACAAAAATATCTTATAGATATAACAACTTACATTAAATAGATAACTTATATCACAAAAAATAGTAAAAGCAAACGAAGAAAAAACTAAAAACTTCTCTGCATTTTAACTCAATTCCTTCACATTTTGACTTTTGGTTGTCTCAATGTACATATTTGTATATTGCCTGTAACTTAGCTATTATTTTTTTTTATTGACTCATTTTTTAGGCTTCATACTAGAATTGTAAGGGGACTGTATGCCACAATTACAGTATTGAAGTATTCTGAGTTTGTTTTTGTATTTAATTTCACACGTGGATTTTATGTCTTCAAATGTTTCTTTGTGCACATTAGTGTATTTTTTGGAAAGAAAACTTTGAAGAACTCCCTTAGCAGTTCTTTGTAAGAAGGGTCTGGTAACGGTGAATTCTCTTAGCTTTTGTTTATCCGGGAAAGACTTTCTCTCTCCTTCATATATCAAGAATAGCTTTGCAAGATAAACTATTCTTGAATGACAGGTTTTTTTTTTTCTTCAGAACTTTGAAAATATTGTCCCCCTACTTCCAAGTGTGTGTGGTTTCCATTGAGAAGTCTGCTGGGAGATGAATTGGAGCTTCTTCCTAAGTTTTTTGCCTTTTTTTCTGTTGCTGCTTTTTGAATTCTCTTTTGTCTTTGACCTTTGAGAGATTGATTATTATATTTTGGGGGGTAGTCTTATTTGGGTTGAACCCTGTTTGATGTTCTCTAATCTTTCTGTACCTGGATATTAATCTCTTTCTCAAGTTTAGGAATGTTTTCTATTATTCCTTTTTTAAATAAACTTTCTACCCATTGCTCCTACTCAACTCCCTCTTGAACATCAATAATTCTCAGATTTG
>NW_026658957.1:0-3775 GCF_009828535.3 Hylobates moloch | reverse complement strand
GAGGGACAGGGTGGGGATGGCATGGATATGAAACAGCTTTCCATAGTTAATAGCTTCAAGTTCCAAACTAAAACATCAACTCCAGATATATAGCTCTGCCCTGCTAAATCTCCTTTAACCAAAGGAAGGAGTAATCCTGTCTCATAGGAATACTGTTAGACTAAATAACACATGCCTACTATTGCACCTGTTTACATTTGTTGTGCAATAATTGAGTTTTCTTTTTCCCTTCCCTTGGGAGGAGATCCAGATGAATGAGTCCTTTGGAACTGAGGGCTAATTAGAAAGGGATAGAATGTTGGGTAGGATGCTGCAGGCATCAAATTCAGCAGGACTTTATTTGCTGGATGCCACAGCAATTTGCCAACACCCTCCTGTCTTTCTTGCTGTTGCCCACTGAGCTGCTAACCTAGTTCTCCCTGTCTTAGGATCAGCAATGAGCTTGGGATTAAAGAAGCATCTTGGAAACTATAGGCTCCTCCAGGCCCTTCTGGATTTGAAGCTGGCCCTGCCCAGGGATTTGGGGGCTGACCAGAAGCATGGCCTTTCTGGAAGAGTCCAGAAGGGTGGCTGTGGGCTCAACTGTCCCTTGCCATTTCCTGCTACCTCCTTGCCTGAGTAGACTGACAATGCAGTCTATTCTCTGCCCCCATCCTCGGGAAGCATTTCCCAGACCTCAGGGGACACCTGGAACTTAGCAGGTGTTTAGTAAATTCCTTGAAGGGGAACGACCTCCAAAGCTAAGGGCGTGGGGCTGCAACCTGGCAGGAGGCCATGTTTCCACCAGTGTCTCCTCTGGCTCCTGTTCTTGGAGGAAGTCAGCAATTACAGATGTGGCCTCAGATAATTTGCCTTTTGGCCCCTCAATACTCCCACATTCCACGAGGCCCTCAGTGATCCAGCCCCAGAGGAAGCTGTGAGACCCTGTGGCCTCCCTGACAGGCAGGGCAGCCCAATGCACCCACATCATGTCTTCCCCAAACAATGACTGCTCACCCACCCTGACCACATAGACACCTTCCCATCTATTTGTTCCCTCTACATCTCCCCAGTGGATGCACTTGTTGCACGTGTTGGTCCCTGACTCACCTTGGTAAGGTGATGTGCGCAGTGGTAAGAGGTCCTGTTTCACTGGGTGGTGTAGCAGCTGAGACCTGTTTGTGCCTTGCCCAGGGGCTCCTTCCCCGAGTTCTCTGAGAGCCTCAGTGGCTGAGTGGTTCACATGTCTGGCTTGAGACGATCCTGTGCAAGTGGAAACACATGGCTGAGGATGCTCTGAGGCCTCCACCTGGCAGACCCGTCAGCATGAGGTACCTACACTCTTCCAGGTGAGTGAGCATGGGTGATTGGGTGGGGGAGTTGGGAAGGGTGCTAGTATTCCATGTGTGTGCACATTTGTGCACATGTGTTGTATGCACCTGTGTGTAGAGAGAGGAGAAGGTGAATGACGTGTAAGAAATGTATGCCATGAACAGTGAGTCTGAGCACCTCCTCAAAGCCAGCGCAGCCAGAGAATTTATTTCAAGTGCCACTAATGCAGTTGTTAAGATTCCCTAAAATGTAATGTTCTTCTCTGTAAGGGAAAGGGGAATGTTAAAAGGATAAGAAAATGGAGTCGGGGAGGGACCCTCTCCCCTGGGAAGCAAGTGCCATCAGCCAATTCAGAGTGCCATTTATGAACCCAGTTCAGAGACTCGTACCCAAAGCTCCACCAAGAATATGTGCTCCAAGGACTTCATCTCTTCCTGTCCAGCCTGGACTCCCATACCCCAGATGACCATTGCAGAGAGATTCTGGCACCCAGGCCCGGGTCACCTTTCCATTTTACCTGGAAACAGCAGGGCCACAAGGAGAAGGCTGGCAACAAACGGGAGCAATCGTTGCCTCATGTCTGCCAAGAGGACTCCAAGCCAGAAAGCACCCAGGGTGGGTGGGCAGGCAGCGGGGCTCCTTTGATGGAGTGGGGCTGGGTGTGTGGGCCCGGAGTGTGGGAAGAGCTGTGCTCCAGAATGACTTCTCACTCTCATAGGACAATGTGGACGTGCTCCTATCCCACTGCTGGTGGAACAAACACTTGAGCCGCATATTTCAGGAAGTAAATAATACACCTGAATGCCTTGGGTGGGATTGGTGAATAAGCAAGAACAGAGAGAAACAGAAAGATGAAAGGCATGGAGGGGCAAAACAAACATGAATTATCATAAAGTTGCCAATGTCCTCGAATGCTTCTCAAAAGCCCCCTGATGTTCTTGAGAACAGGGACATAAACTGCCATGTTGATTCTATCCTGTCTGCTGAGCGTTTTTATTTTAGTGTTAAAAAATCAAGCATGAGACACACAACATAACAGGTAGGACCTGGTTTTGCAAACTATCCCTTCCTCAAGTTATACAGAGAGTTCCAAGGCTGTCAAAATGTTCTTTTCTTTTTCTTCTCCTCTCTGAGTCTCTCTCCCTGTTTCTTGGTCCCCTCCACTTCTCCTTCCTCGCTTTGGACCCCCCTCCTTTCTATTTTAACTTATTTGAGTTGTCTTGATTTTTCTCTCCCCTTTCTGTTCTCTTTGCCCCCAGACACCTCCTGTTGATGTCACTGGGTCCAATTCAATTCTTTTAAAAAAGAAAAAAAAATCTGTGTTAGAGTCTGGGTTTTCTCCTCTAGTAATATCCAAGCAGAGGACTTGTCTTCCCTTCTCCTTCATCTTGTAAACATTTTAACCAAGTGTGTGTTTCTTATTTGGCTGCATTAGCTCAGGCATGCATGTAACCCAGACAGGCTGCTCTGGACTTAACTAAAGTGAAGAAGGCTTTGGTTGAAGAATTTTGTATTCACATAACATCCAATATAACATCAGCAATGTCTGGAAAAGACAGTGCTTATCTCATATGTCTCATTTGCATGTATATTTTAATCCAGACAGAGAAAAACAACTTAGGTCATTTGTGTAAATAAAAATACTTATTCTCTACCTGGAGAAAGCTGGAAGCAAATGGACAAAGAGGCAGTAATGACAATAGAGACCTGGGCATCCGGGGAAGCACCAACAAAGGACAGAAGGTTTGCAGCTGCGGACAGGTGCTCACAGCAGCTGCCCCGGCAGCACGATGTGGAGGCCACTATCTTTTGGGTCTCAGGACAGATTCTCCACTGCAAAGCATGAGGTGCTGGTCAGGGTGAGCAGGAGCATCATTCACATCCTTTCGCTTTAAGGAATTAGGAAGTCTTCCAATTCCAGGAGCACCGGGGGGACACTGCGGAGATAGGTGACAACTGGCCCATGATAAGTTTCTTTAATCACTTACTGCATCAAATTCTGATAACTGGATGCTGGAAGAACATAGATGGTCCAGAAAGGAGGTAGACAGCTGCTGCTACCTCAACCCTAAATGAAGGTTTATTCACTCATCTATGTACTCTGGGTATTTTTTATACTCTAGTTCAATGGCAATTTCTTACAGTTGTATTTGTAATTATTTAAACTTGGAATGTGGATCTTTTATAAAAGTGATGGCAATTTTGGAGTATATTGGTAACTTATTTCTATATATTTTTATCTTCTCTATAAAAGGAAACAAAACAAAAACAAGCCTATTGCACTATTCAGATATTAATAGTAATGAATTATTAATCAAAATCATGATTTAAAATATAACAGCATTTGAGTAATTACCACCCAGGTAACGGAATCTTCTAAGTCATTAGAATTATTTGAAATAATTTAAATGAAGAAACTGAGCCAAAAATAGTTAGATCTCACTTCCTTTGTCTATGTCTTGAG
>NW_026658956.1:0-3775 GCF_009828535.3 Hylobates moloch | reverse complement strand
TTCTATATCCAGAAAACCAAAGACTCTGCCAAAAGGCTACTAGAACTGATAAACAACTTTAGCAAAGTTTCAGGATAAAAAATCAATGTATAAAAATCAACAGCATTTCTATACACCAATAATGTCCAGGCTGAGAGTTAAATCAAGAACAGAATCCCATTTACGGTAGTGAAAAAGAAAATGAAATAACTAGGAATACAGCTAACAAAGGATGTGAAAGATCCCTACAAGAACTACAAAACACTGCAGAAGGAAATCAGAGATAACACAATTAAATGGAAAAACATTCCATGCTCATGGATTGGAAGAATCAGTATCATTCAAATGGCCATACTGCCCAAAGCAATTGACAGATTCAGTGCTGTTTCTATCAAACTACCAATGTCATTCCTCACAGAATTAGAAAAAAGTATTCTAAAATTCATATGAAACCAAAAGGGGGCCTCAATAGCCAAAGCAAATGTAAGCAAAGAGGCAAAGGCAGAGGCTTCAAACTATAAGGCTATAGTACCCAAAACAGCATGGTACTGGTACAAAAGCAGACATATAGACCAATGGAACAGAATAGAAAACCCAGAATAAAGCCTTACACTTAACAACCATCTGATATTGCAAGGCTGACAAAAACAAGCAATGGGAGAAGAACTCCCTATTCAATAAATGGTGTTGGAGTAACTGGCTAGCAATATGCAGAATAATGACACTGGACCCATACCTTTCATCATATACAAAAATTAACTGGAGATAGATTAAAGATTTAAATGTAAGACCTCAAGTGATAAAAATCCTAGAAGAAAACCTCAGAAATACCCTTCTTGACATTGGCCTTGGGAAAGAATTTTTTTTTTTTTTTTTTTTTGAGACAGAGTCTCACTCTGTCTCCCAGGCTGCAAGCTCTGCCTCCTGGATTCATGCCATTCTCCTGCCTCGGCCTCCTGAGTAGCTGGGACTACAGGCGCCCACCACCACTCCCGGCTAATTTTTTGTATTTTTAGTAGAGACAGGGTTTCGCCCTGTTAGCCAGGATGGTCTCGATCTCCTGACCTCATGATCCGCCCACCTCAGGCTCCCAAAGTGCTGGGATTATAGGTGTGAGCCACCGCGCCCGGCCAGGAAAGAATTTTTAACTAAGTCCCCAAAAGCAATTGCAATAAAAACAAAGATTGACAAGTGAGACCTAATAAAACTAAAGCATTTTGGCACAGCAAGAGAAATGATCAACAGAGTAAACAGATAACCTACAGAACAGGAGAAAACATGTGCAAACTATGCATCCAACAAAGGTCTAATATCCAGAATCTATAAGGAACTTACACAAATCAACACGCAGAAACCAAATAACTACATTAAAAATGTGGAAAGAACATGACACATACTTCTCAAAAGAAGACATACAAGTGACCAATGAGTATCTGAAAAAATGCTTCACATCATGAATTGTCAGAGAAGTGCAAATCAAAACCACAATGAGATACCCTCTCACACTAGTCAGAATGGCGATTAGTAAAAAGTCAAAAACAACAGATGCTGGCAAGGCTGCAGAGAAAAGGGAACGTTTATACATTGTTGGTGGGAGTGTAAATTAGTTCAGCCACTGTGGAAAGCAGTCTGGAGATTTCTCAAAGAACTTAAAACAGAGCTACCATTTGACCCAGTAATCCCATTATTGGATATATACCCAATGGAAAAAAGACCATTCTACCAAAAGACACACACACTGATATGTTCATTGCTGTGCTATTCACAATAGCAAAGATATGGAATCAACCTAGGTGCCCATCAGTGGTGGATTGGATAAAGAAAATGTGGTACATATACACGATGGAATTCTACACAGCCGTAAAAATGAGTGAAATCGTGCCTTTTGCAGCAACATAGATGGAGCTGGAGGCCATTATCCTAAGCAAATTAATGCAGGAACAGAAAACCAAATACCACATATTCTCACTTATGAGAGCTAAACAACAGGTACCCTTGGACATGAGGATGGGAACAATGGACACTGTGGACTACTAGAGGGGGATGGAGGGAGAGGGGTGTGGGTTGAAAAACTACCTATTGGGTACTATGCTCACTACCGGGGTGCAATATACTGATGTAACCAACTTGCACACATACCCCCTATATTTAAAATTAAAGCTAAAATTTTAAGACATGAGTATCATTCTGATCTAAGTTTCTTGAGTTGTTCAAAGAATCATTCATTTTGCATTCTAAGAAAGCAATATCCAGAGAGGCCTTAAATGAGGTTTCTTTGAATAAGCAAAAGCAGAATAGTGTGACAACTCATAATTTCCAGAAATTTTGGTGGGTCTTGGAGGTCTGGGGAAGAGAAACCTTAATGGTAATCTCCTTATTTCAAAAAGGGAAATTCTTAAAGTAAAAAAGGGGGTTTCCTTCCTTCCTGTGTTTCTAGTATTGAAAAAGACAGATCGTAATCTTCACTGAGCCAGCTAAGTATTTTCCTCCCTATTCACCTAAACCCAGGACACAATCTGCCCTCTGTAGATTATCGCTGTGTGAATTCTAAAGGAAATAGTATAACCTATGTTGTGCCTACACATGTTTCTGTCATATGAATGGCGGGGCATAATATTAACATGAAAGGAATTTGAAAGCATGTTCTATGATCTTTTCCTCAAAGAGGGAGCCAGATCGGGGGAGTAAAGGAAAAAGGCCTTCAGTTGGGCTGCTGCACTGGCAGTTGGAAGCTTTTTTGGACAATTTAGAGGAGAAAAAATCACCTGCAGCGAGGCGGCTCACCAGCCTAGTGGGGCTCTTGGCTCCTGGCAGGTTGCTGCCTTCCATGCCCACCATGGCTCACGGCTCTACTCTCATCTGTGCCACTCTGGTACCCACAGCCCTTATAGCAAGTATTTGTCTATTTCCACTGAAAAATTAAGAAGCTCTATGGCAAATTCCCGACATTGAGCTGCTGATGTGGGCGGTCCGAGCGGTTAGTGTGTTGGTTAGAAAGTTGCTATGCTGGACAGGTTTGCCCTGGACTCTCAAACCCTGTATTTTCATGAACTGCTTCTTTTTTTAGTCCTTTCTGTAGAGTGCCAGGTTTTTCAGGAATGAGTATATCGTGTTTTAGCAGTGACACTTGTCTTATTAGTTGTTACCTTTCATTTCCTGATGAACTCATCTTGGTCTAGATTGTTGAGGGCCTTGCCAATAAAAGGAAAATCATTCAAATAAGAATAATTTCAATAAGGCCAAGATAGAACGTTTTCAAGGACAATCATGGCCTGAAGATACAGTGGCAATAAAGGTATTTTGAATGAAGTAACCCACGGACTGGGCATGGTGGCTCATGCCTTAATACCAGCACTTTGGGAGTGCTGAGGCAGGCAGATTGCTTGAGTTCAGGAATTTGAGCTCAGCCTGGGCAACAACGGCAAAACCTCATCTCTACTAAAAATACAAAAAATTAGCCGGGTGTGCTGGCATGCGCCTATAGTCCCAGCTACTGGGGAGGCTGAGGTGGGAGAATCACCTGAGCCTGGGAGGTTGAGGCTGCAGTGAACCAAGATCACACCACTGCACTCCAGTCTCGACAACCAGAGTGAGATGCTGTCTCAAGAAATAAAAAATTCAAATAAAAAATCTGTTAAAAAAAAAAAAAAAGGTAGCACCCAGCACCAAAGAGGAAATAATAATGATTTCCTGTAGACATAAGGCTAACCAGTGTTTATAATGCAAAGATAACCTCCCTTCAGAGTTCCCCCAAGCTTAGGTGAAGTTGGTTGGGAGCAGGAGTAGTGAATTTCAA
>NW_026658955.1:0-3775 GCF_009828535.3 Hylobates moloch | reverse complement strand
ATAGGAATTGCACTGAATCTGTGAATTGCTTTGGATAGTATTATTAATATATAATATTAATTCTTCCAATCCACGAGCATGGGATATATTTCCATTTTTTGTGCCCTCTTCAATTTTTTTAATCAATGTTTTATAGTTCTTCTAGTAAAGATATTTCACTTCTTTGTTTAAATTGATTCCTAGGTCTTTTATATTCTTTATAGCAATTGTAAATGTTATTGCTTTCTTGATTTCTTTTATAGAATGTTTACTACTGGTGTCTATAAATACCACTGGTTTTGTATGTTGATTTTTGTATCCTTCAAATTTACTGAATTTGTTTATCAGTTCTAACAGTTTTGTGGTGGAGTTTTTAGGTTTTTCTAAATATAAGATCACATCATCTTCATGCAATCTGACTTCTTCCTTTCCAATTTAGATGCCCTTTATTTCTTTCTCCTGCCTAATTGCTCTGGCCAGAACTTCAGTATATTGTTGAATAAAAGTGATACAAGTGGCTGCCCTTGTCTTGTTCTAGATCTTAGAGGAAAGGCTTTTAAATGTTCCCTTTTTAATATGATGCTGGCTGTGGGATTGTCATATACAGCCTTTATTATCTTGAGGTACGTTTTTTCTATACCTTTGTTGGGGGTTTTATCATAAAGATATGCTGAATTTTCTTGAATGATTTTTCAGCATCTATTGAAATGATAATATGGTGTTTGTCTTGGTTTTGTTGATGTGATGTTTCATGTTTATTGATTTGTTCATGTTGAACCATCCTATGTTCAGCCTCCCTTGGGTGAATCCCACTTGATCATGGTAGATGATCTTTTTAATATTTTGAATTCAGTTTGCAGTCTTTTCTTTTCTTTTTGAGATGAAGTCCTGCTGTGTTGCCCAGGCTGGAGAGCAGTGGCACAATCTCAGCTCACTGCAACCTCCGCCTCCCGGGTTCAAGTGATTCTCCTGACTCAGCCTTCTGAGTAGCTGGGATTAAGGCGCACACCAGCAAGCCCAGCTAATTTTTGTAATTTTGGTAGAGACAAGGTTTCACCATGTTGGTCAGGCTGGTCTCGAACTCCCGACCTTATGATCTGCCCTCCTAGGCCTCCAAAAGTGCTGGGATTACAGGTGTGAGCCACCACGCCTGGCCTCCATTTGCAGTATTTTCATGAGAATGTTTGCATCTATGTTTCTCAATCATATGGGGTAGTAGTTTTCTTTTTTGTGTGTGTGTTCTAGTCTGGTTTTGGTATCAGGGTAATGTTTGCCTCAGAATAAGATTGAAAGTATTTCCTCTTCTTTAATTTTCTTGAAGAGTTTGGGCATTGGCATTAGTTCTTCTTTAAATGTTTGGTAGAATACAGCAGTGAAGCCAGCAGGTCCTGGACTTTTCATTGACAGGAGACTTTATTACAGCTTTGATTTCATTACTTATTGTTGGTTTGTTGAGGTTTTCTATTTCTTCATGGTTTAATTTTGACAGGTTGTAGGTGTCCAGGAATTTATGCATTTCCTCTAGGTTTTCTAGTTTGTTAGCATATAGTTGTTCATAATATTCTCTAATAATTCTTTGTATTTCTGTTGTCTCATATGTTATGTCCCCTTTTTATTTCTATTTTATCTCTTTGGTTCTTGTCTCTTTTTTATCTTAGTCTAGGTAAAGGTTTGTCCATTTTCTCTTTTTTTAAAAAAGAATTTTTTGTTTTATATTTGATTTTCTGTATTTTTTTCTCAATTTTATTGATTTCTGTACTTATGTTTGTTATTTCTTTGCCTCTACTAATTTTGGGTTTGGTTTGTTCTTGCTTTTCTAGTTCCTTAAAGTGGATTGTTTGGTTGTTTATTTGAAGGCTTTCAACTTTTTAAATGTAGGCATTTATTGTTATAAACTTCCCTTTTAGTACTGTTTTGCAGTCTCCCACAGATTTTACTGTGTTGTATTTCCATTTTCCGTTGCTCCAAGAAACTTTTAAATTTCCTTTGTAATCTCTTCATTGACCCATTGGTAATTCAGAAGCATGTTGTTTAACTTTCATGTGATTGTGTAATTTTCAAGGTTTCTCTTATTATTGATTTATAGTTTTATTTGATTGTGGTCAGAAAAGATACTAGATATGATTTCTACTTTTTAAACATTTGTTGAGATTTGTTTTACTGGTCTAAAATATGGTCTGTCCTGGAGAAGGTTGTACATGTTGATGAAAGGAATGTGTATTCTGTAGCAATTGAGTGAAATGTTTTGTAAATGTCAGTTAGGTCTTTGCAGTCTAGTGTCTAATTCCAATGTCTCTTTATTGATTTTCTATCTAGATGATTTGTCCATTACTAAGAGTAGGGTGTTGAAACCCCTACTGTAGCATTACAGTGTGTCTCTCTCTTTAGTTCCATTAATGTTTGCTTGAATTCTTGGGTGCCATGGTGTTGGGTGCATAGCTATTTATAATTGTTACATCTTCTTGCTGTATTGACCCACTTATCATAATATAGTGACCTTCTTTCTCTTTGACTTGTAGTCACTTTTGACTTGTAGTCTGATGTAAGTATAGCAATTCCTGTTCTTTTTGATTCCCACTTGCTTGGCACATCTCCTTCCATCCCTTCACTTTTAGTCTATGTGTGTGTCTTTATAGGTGAGATGGATTTCTTATAGGCAGCATATTTGAGTATTGCTTCTGTATCCATTCAGCCACTCTATGTCTTTTAATTGGAAAACTGAGTCCATTTACATTCTGTGTTGTTACTAGTAAGTAAGGACTTACTACAGACATTTTGTTGCTGGTTTTCTGGTTGTTTTTTATCTCCTCTCTTTCTTCCTTTCTTGCTGTTATCCTTCATGGCTATGTAATTTTCCCTGGTAATATGTTTTAATTCATTGCTTTTAATTTTTAGTGTATCTGTTCTAGGGTTTTGCATTGTAGTTACTATGAGGCTTACAAAATTATCTTATAGATATAACAACTTACATTAAATAGATAACTTATATCACAAAAAATAGTAAAAGCAAACGAAGAAAAAACTAAAAACTTCTCTGCATTTTAACTCAATTACTTCACATTTTGACTTTTGGTGGTCTCAATGTACATATTTGTATATTGCCTGTAACTTAGCTATTATTGTTTTTTTATTGACTCATTTTTTAGGCTTCATACTAGAATTGTAAGGGGACTGTATGCCACAATTACAGTATTGAAGTATTCTGAGTTTGTTTTTGTATTCAATTTCACACGTGGATTTTATGTCTTCAAATGTTTCTTTGTGCACATTAGTGTATTTTTTGGAAAGAAAACTTTGAAGAACTCCCTTAGCAGTTCTTTGTAAGAAGGGTCTGGTAACGGTGAATTCTCTTAGCTTTTGTTTATCCGGGAAAGACTTTCTCTCTCCTTCATATATAAAGAATAGCTTTGCAAGATAAAGTATTCTTGAATGACAGGTTTTTTTTTTTCTTCAGAACTTTGAAAATATTGTCCCCCTACTTCCAAGTGTGTGTGGTTTCCATTGAGAAGTCTGCTGGGAGATGAATTGGAGCTTCTTCCTAAGTTTTTTGCCTTTTTTTCTGTTGCTGCTTTTTGAATTCTCTTTTGTCTTTGACCTTTGAGAGATTGATTATTATATTTTGGGGGGTAGTCTTATTTGGGTTGAACCCTGTTTGATGTTCTCTAATCTTTCTGTACCTGGATATTAATCTCTTTCTCAAGTTTAGGAATGTTTTCTATTATTCCTTTTTTAAATAAACTTTCTACCCATTGCTCCTACTCAACTCCCTCTTGAACATCAATAATTCTCAGATTTG
>NW_026658954.1:0-3776 GCF_009828535.3 Hylobates moloch | reverse complement strand
TCAATATATAATGTGCTGACTCACTCCTTCCTTCCTTCCTTCCTTCCTTCCTTCCTTCCTTCCTTCCTTCCTCCCTTCCTCCCTCCCTCCCTCCCTCCCTCCCTTCCTTCCTTCCCCTCCAATCTCTGTTGAGCACTGCAAGAAGTAGGAAATTTATTGTTGTCTGTTTTGAGGTGTGTGCATTTGTATGTATGTGTGTTTAAGTATATGTGTCACGGGACTGACCGAAGAAATTTGCATTCATCTCCCCATTGATGATATTGTTCAAATTTTAAGCCCCATATTAAATCCCTTTTAGAGTTTTCTGATCCATGAAAACTTTCCTCTATCCTACACAGTCTTGATTCTGTAACTTTCTCTACTCATCCATAGTGCACCTAGACACGTAAAATACTTTCTTCTATTCTGGCCTAAATTTTAAATCAGAAATTCCCCACTGGCTAAGTTTAGAGTGCCTCTGGCATCATAGAGGAAAGGAAATGTTCTAGTAATACTAGGGAACTTCAGTTATTGACAGCGTAATTATTTTTTCTGGCTGTACCAGAAGTAACACTACCAAAGGTTTTTAAGAGGTAGCTATTTTTGAAAAAGTGATCAATAATTTCAGGTTTCTGTGTGGAATATAAAATAAATGAAATCTCATAGACTTTAGCTGAATTACCAGCATAAGTATTTCCTCATCCACATTTTCAATATTTTAGCCAAAAGATTGCATTTCTTTCTTGAAACTGGAAATATATTTTCTGTAAGGATAGCACAGTTTGGGAAACAGAGCATAGAGAAATTTTATCTTTATGTTGTCTTCTTACCTGCTTCCTTCCATTTATCTCCAATTAATCTAGGCCCCTGTTGTATAAGGCAAGTATTTTGCACATTATCAAGAATCATCAATTTCCGTATGACGATACTCAGCTGATTATAATCATAAAGCATCAAAAAGCCAAAAGTTTATCAATGAGAGATAGCAAGTGGGTGTGGAACTAAAGAACTCTAAAGAGCACCTAAAAATCATTGGTAGCCTCTATGCACACAGTTAAATTTAACTCAAATAAGGATCCACTTATGCTGCTATGCTGCCATGTTGCCTGTTGACTTTGATAAATTTATCTTATTTGGAGTTTAAAATATGTTTTCTATGAGTTTGATCATCACCCAGAATGATTTACGCAGTGAATTGGTCAAAAATAGGTACTATCCCAGTCTTTATACTTTTAAGTCAACTGCCATCAAACAAACAAACAACAATTGGATAATATTACATAGGGTCTTTTAAATCCTCAATTTTGATCATTCCTTCAAAGTTCTTTAGACTCTAGGTCCCCATTGTTTATAATGGAGTGTTAAGTTAGTAGTGGTTTGTTATTCTTCAAGTGAGTCTGCAAGACAAAGCACGAAAAAGAGATAGATCTAAAAAATATATAATAAAGCTTCAAACTTCATCAATTCCCATCCTCAATGGGTCTTTGATTTTGCTTTGTAGATTTATGTTGTCCACTACCAAAAAGGAATGTCTGCTTTAGCTTTTTTAAGAAAAAAATCCTCATGGATTATTTGCCATTTTGAAATTATTTGTTAGTGGATTCCTGGTTTTGTTTAACAACTAAAGATAACATTTCTAGAAAAAATAAATATAAACATATTTAATATATTTTATTACTATTTAGCTATATTATTTCCCATTTTGATTATATCCAGGCATTCAGAGTTTATCTTCTTACTTCTCTCATATTTAGCAATGAAAGACCTAAATTTAAATATAGCCAATAACTGTGCCTCTAACATTATTTAAGGAAAAACATCACAGATTTTTATGTAGTTTACTACATAATGCCACTAGATTAATCAATGGTATATTATTAGCTTCAAGATGTTTTATTAATATATTTAGAGCTGCCTTTTTAAAAGAAATTAATGTCTGCATCCTGAAAAATCATAATTAAGTTTGTTCAGAAGGAAAAAATGACAGGAAAGACTTTGTATCGGTATGTAATTAGATTGAATTGGAATTTAATGATTGTGGGATAAGCATCTTCTGCAAGGCTTATCATTTCTATCCCACAAAAGAGAATTGATTGATCAATGAGTTTAACCATTGAAAATGTTATAGCTGTTTTTATAGTCCTTTAATTTACAGTTTTAGAAATCATATTATGATTTCACTTTACACAAATACAAATGTAAAAAATACAGTGAAGCCAATTGAGATGTGTTGCATTGTCCCTTAAGAAATCCAGAGTGGCATGAGTAAAAATGGTGGACTAAGGACTCTTTGAAATTCTGTCCACTTGTTACCGCTATGGCCATGCCAATTGATATGTTAATTAGGTCCACACTGCCTGCATACACTATCTCTGACCAAGCCATAAGGTTTCATAATGACTCAATAACTAATTATATATGCTCAAAGTTATGGTTTATTGCAAGACCTTCATACACCACCAATCATGCAATTAATACTTAACACACATGTAGTAATTAAAAAGGGCAGTAGAAAACCACAGTGATGGCTCGGGAACACCAACAGGCCAATAGCCAAGTTCATTTGGTCTGGAAGTTCTTCCAATGTCAGTGGAGAGGAAGATGTGAAGGGATTTCTCTCCAGCAGAGCTAACAAATTCCAGAGAACATCTCCAAGTTCTCACAGACAGAGCCTGAGAAGGTGTCTTAAAGAAGGCCAAGTCCTAGCTGCTTTTACAGTCTTCCCAGATGATTCTATTCTCATCTCATTATATCAGCTGCTTTTAACTTTCCATTTTCTCTTTTTAGGTCTCAGGTGGTACAGGCAACAGTGGATGTTATCCCCTCAGGTCGTTACATATTTATCTCTTAGAGGAAAGAAAGAACAACTTCACTGTGGTCTCAAAGCTACTTAACATGAATGACTCCGTTTTGACACGTTAAGCACACAAATCATTTTGATACATCATCATCATAAAAGCAATAAGAACAGTGGCAAAAATGTCAGAATTAATATTTTAGAATTCTGGAAATTGACCAAAGACTTTAGCCAATCCCAACAGTGTTTATTCAAGAGAAAAAAAAAGAGATCAATCACATTAAGAAAAAGAGTTTTAGATTAATATCATTTTAACATGACCTGTTCCAATTCTCCCCTTCCTAACTTCTCATTAGCCTTGAAAATCAACAACCACAATTGCAGTGAAAATCACAACTTGGCAGAAATTGAACGGGAAATAATGGGATTAGAGCACCTTTCAAAGCCCTGAAAAACGTTATTATTTCACCTATTTGGTGGTTCCCAGTAAGACCCCATTCACAAAGATATATATAGATATCTATCTATCTATCTATCTATCTATCTATCTATCTATATATATATATATACACACACACACACATAACTGAAATTGCCAAGTTCAAGCAATTATCTCCACTTGGACTTTGTCAAAAATAATCAGGGGCTATTTTAAAATAACTAAAAGAGTATGATTGAATTGTTTGTAACACAAAAGAAGGATAAATGCTTGAGATGATGGATATATTGTTTACTCTGAGGTAATTTTTACACATTGTATGCCTGTATCAAAATATCTCACATATTTCATAGATATACAAACTTAGTGTGTATCAACAAAAATTAAAAATTAAAAAAATCAGAAGCAATTGTCAAATTATTAAACAACTGTTGAATTGCTTGAGAAAGTACATAACAGTTGGGGAAAACAATAGGCTAATCAAAAAGCTTAAAAGGAAAAGCTGGAGAATGAGATGTTCACATAGGACTTTAAGAATTCCAAAACATCTTTATAGCAGCA
>NW_026658953.1:0-3776 GCF_009828535.3 Hylobates moloch | reverse complement strand
ATCGCCCGTCGGAGAAAACGTTCACCACGTGGATATCGGATACACTGGAGGTCCACTTCTACATCCGGAGGCAGTAGTATGCTGTTCTAACAAACAAGCACCTACACCCTCTGAGTCTGTAAAATACCAAAACAATGACGACAGCACCAGCAGCAGCAGCAACAGCAACAGCAACAACAACAACAACAACAGAACAGAAGCTGGAACACAAAAGCACCACCACCACCACCACCACAATCACCACTTGGGGGTTGGGGGAGGGTAGCCATGCTCTAGGCCCTCAGGCTCAGTCACCTCGGGTTTAAAAAAGAAAACAGCAGACTCATTCCTGTCTGTAGACAGGAAAAATCCAATCAAAGTTCTCCGTTGCTAGAAAGGGAAGTAGAATAAGGGGAAGGGCTTATTGATCTTGTGATCGATCGAGACCATACATGTAGGAAAAAATTAAATACAGACAGCAACACTTTCTACACTGTTCAAAAGCATCGGAGATCAGGCGCACCACACACGATGGGGCTTCTGCCACTAGAAAGAAAAGGCAGGCTGGGCACGATGGCTCACGCCTGTCATCCCAGCACTTTGGGAGGCCTAGGCGGGTGGATCACGAGGTCAGGAGATCGAGACCATCCTGGCTAACATGGTGAAACCCCATCTCTACTAAAAATACAAAAAATTAGCCAGGCCTGGTGTGGGCGCTTCTAGTCCCAGGTACTCAGGAGGCTGAGGCAGGAGGATAGCATGAACCCGGGAGGTGGAGCTTGCAGTGAGCTGAGATAGAGCCACTGCACTCTGGCCTGGGTGAAAGAGCGAGACTCCGTCTCAAACAAACAAACAAAAATAGCCAGGCATAGTGCTGCATGCCTGTAGTCCCAGCTACTCAGGAGGCTGTGGTAGAACAATCACGTGACCCAGCAGTTTGAGGCTGCAGTGAGCTATGATCGTGCCACTGCACTCTGGTCTGGGTGACAGAGCGAAACCCTATCTCAAAACAAAGAACAACCAAAAACCTATGAGCATACTCAGAGACAGTGTGGGTTTGGTTCCAGACAACCACAATAAGGCAAATGTTACAATCAAGTTAGTCGCATGAACATTTTGTTTCCCAGTGCTTATAAAAGTTATGCTTAAACTATGTTGTAGTCCAATTAATTTAATAAATAATTATTAATTAATTAATTAGTAATTGCATTATGTCTAAAAAACTATGTATATACCTTAACTTAAAATACCTCACTGCTGAAAAATACTAATGAATATCTGAGCCTTACCAAGTCATAATCTTTTTGCTGGTGAGTGAAGGGGTGGCCTGCTCCCCTCCACACTTGTGGGTATTTCTAGTCAGGTGGGACAAGAGACTGAGAAAATAAGTAAGACACAGAGACAAAGTACAGAGAAACAACAGTGGGCCCAGGGGACCAGCACTCAGCATACCAAGGACCTGCACCTGCACCAGCCTCTGAGTTCCCTCAGTTTTTATTGATTATTATTTTCATTATTTCAGCAAAAAGGAATGTAGTAGGAGAGCAGGGTGATAATAAGGAGAGGGTCAGCAAAAAACATGTGAGCAAAGAATCTATGTCATATTTAAGTTCAAGGGAAGGTACTGTGCCTGGATGTGAACGTAAGCCAGATTTATGTTTCTCTCCACCCAAACATCTCAGTGGAGTAAAGAATAACAAAACAGCATTACTGCAAACATGTCTCGCCTCCCACCATAGGGCGGTTTTTCTCCTATCTCAGAATTGAACAAATGTACACTCGGGTTTTATACTGAGACTTTCAGTTCCCAGGGGCAGGCAGGAGACAGTGGCCTTCCTCTATCTCAACTGCAAGAGGCTTTCCTCTTTTACTAATCCACCTCAGCACAGACCCTTAACGGGTGTCGGGCTGGGGGATGGTCAGGTCTTTCTCATCCCACAAGGCCATATTTCAGACTATCACATGGGGAGAAACCTTGGACAATACCCTGCTTTCAAGGGCAGAGGTCCCTGCGGCTTTCTGCAGTGCATTGCGCCCCTCATTTATTGAGACTAGAGAATGGCGATGACATTTACCAAGTATACTGCTTGTAAACATTTGGTTAACAAGGCACGTCCTGCACAGCCCTAGATCCCTTAAACCTTGATTTCATACAGCACATGTTTTTGTGAGCTCCAGGGTGACTCAAAGTGGCTGGGGCAAAGCTACAAATTAACAACATCTCAGCAAAGCAATTGTTTACGGTACAAGTCTTTTTCAAAATGGAGTCTCTTATGTCTTTCCTTTCTATATACACACAGTAAGAGTCTGATCTCTCTTTCTTTTCTCTACAGTGAGGGTCTTGCCTCTATGATGATGGCTGCTGACTGATCAGTGTGGGGGCTGCTGAAGGTTGGGTGCCTGTGTCAATTTCTTAAAACAATGAAGATTGTTCCTTTCACAAAAGATTTCTCTGTAGCATGTGATGCTGTTTGATAGCATTTTATCCACAGTAGAACTTCCTTCAAAATTGGAGTAAACCTTCTCAAACCCTGCTGCTGCTTTATCAATTAGGTTTACGGAATATTCTAAATCCTTTGTTGTTATTTCAACAATGTTCATAGCATCTCCACCTGGAGTAGATTCCATCTCAAGAAAATACTTTCTTTGCTCATCCATAAAAAGCAACTCCCCACTTGTTCAAGTTTCATCATGAGTTTACAGCAATTTAATTTCATCCTAAGGCTATAATTCTAATTCTAGTTGCCCTGTGATTTCTACACATCTGTAGGGACTTCCTCCACTGACATCCTGAGCCCTCAAAGTCGTCCGTGAGGGCTGGAATCAACTTCTTCCAAACTCCTGTTAATGTTGATATTTCAACCTCCTCCCATCAATCACAAATGTCCTTAATGGCATTTGCTATTAAGGACATTTGTGGTTGATGGGAGGAGGTTGAAATATCATGAAGGGATTAATGGTGAAACATTTCCAAAAGGTTTTCAATTCAGTTTATCCAGATTCATCAAAGAAATTACTATCTATTACAGCTATACCTTTACAAAATGCATTTATTATTTAATAAAAACACTTTACAGTCAAAACCACTCCTTGATCCACAGGCTGAAGGATAGATATTGTGTTAGCAGCCATGAAAACAACATTAATTTCCAAGTACATCTCCATCTAAGCTTCTGGGTAGCTAGGTGAATTGTCAATAAGCAGCAATCTTTTTTCCTTTATTTCTTTTCTTTCCTTTTTTTTTTTTTCTTTATGTAGTTTCCCTCTTGTTGCCCAGGCTGGAGAGCAGTGGTGTGGTCTCTGCTCACTGCAACCTCCGCCTCCAGGGTTCAAGACGTTCTTCTACCTCAGCCTCCCAAGTAGCTGAAATTACAGGTACCACCACCATGCCCGACTATTTTTTTTGTATTTTTAGTAGAGACGGGGTTTCACCATTTTTGCCAGGCTGGTCTCGAACTCCTGACCTCAGGCGATCCACACACCTCAGCCTCCCAAAGTGCAGGGATTACAGGTGTGAGCCACTGCGCCTGGCCAAGCAGAAATCCTTTTAAAGGAATCTTTTTTTTTTTTTTTTTTTTTTCTGAGCAGTAGGTCTCAATAGTGGGATTAAAATGTTCAGTAAACCATGCTGTTAACAGATGTGTTGTCACTCAGACTGTGATGTTCCATTTCTAGAGCACAGAAAGAATAGATTTTGCATAATTCTTAAGGGCCCTGAGATTTTCAGAGTGGTCAATGAAATGAGAATTGGCTGTAACTTAAACTCACCAACTGCAGTGGTCCTCAAAGAGAGTCAG
>NW_026658952.1:2413-3777 GCF_009828535.3 Hylobates moloch | reverse complement strand
GGGCCCCCGGCTCCCAGGCTACAAACTTGGACAGCAGGTGAGTATGCTGAGTGCTGCAGGCTGCTGTAATACAATGGTAGGGATTTGCGTGTCTACAAATAAAGGCACAGGAAAACTACGGTATTACCATCTCCTGGGACCTCCACTGTCTAGGAAGGCCGTTGTTGACCGAAGGGTTGTTACCTGGCACGGGTGACTGTGTAGAATTCTGGACAGACTCCGTTTTTTTTTTTTTTGTCTGTTTTTTTGTTTTTTTGAGACAGAATCTCGCTGTTGCCCAGGCTGCAGTGCAATGGCACAATCTCGGCTCACTGCAACCTCTGCCTCCCGGGTTCAAGCAATTCTCCTGTCTCAGCCTCCCGAGTAGCTGGGGTTACAGGCTCCTGCCACTACGCTCACCTAATTTTCGGATTTTTAGTAGAGACAGAGTTTCACCACGTTGGCCAGGCTGGTCTCGAACTCCTGACCTCAGGTAATCCACCCACCTCGGCCTCCCAAAGTGCTGGGATTATAGGCATGAGTCACCACACCCGGCTAATTTTTGTATTTTTAGTAGAGACGGGGTTTCACCATGTTGGCCAGGCTGGTCTCGCACTCCTGACCTCAGGTGATCTGCCCGCTTTGGCCTCCTAAAGTGCTAGCATTGCAGGCGTGAGCCACTGTGCCCGGCCTGACTCGTTATTTTTTTTTTTTTTACAATCACACATGGTGTCTCCACAGGAAGCCTAGATGGAGCAGGAAGAAAATTCGGCTTTGATGATGAAAGGAGGAGTCCAGTGCGATGGCGCGTGCCTGTGGCCCTCACTGCTTGGCAACCAAGAAGGATGAGGCTTCCAGGCCCCTCCATCACACTGGCCTCGGTGTGGGGCCAATCAGGACCTGACAACTACCAGGAGATGCCATGGAGCCCAGCCCTGGAGAGCAGCCAGGCCTCTGTCGGTCCTACCTCCCTCCTCCTTCCTCCCTCCCTTCCCACGTCAGCCTGGCCTGGAACTGTCCCTCCTTCCTTCCTTCCCACGGCAGCCTGGTCCAGAGCTGGGACGACAGCATCCCGGTCACCTTGGGCTGCCCCCAGCCAAACTCCTCTGTCCTGTCCTGGGAAAGCAGGCAAAGTCCCTGCCTACAGGGTTCCCCCGCGTACCTGCAGGACGCCGTCTGTCTTAAGGCACAAAGGCCGGGGCCTCCGCAGGGCTCACAGGTGGCTTCTAGAGATCCCCGCCACAGCTGCTCTCTGCTCCATCTCAGGTGACCACTGGCCATCTCGGAAGCAACCTGCTTTGATGGTTGTGAAGCCTGAAGCTCCTTCCTCTCCAGCCTCTGCCACTCGGGGCGGGAAATGGGGACAGGATGGAAACAGAGGTGGG
>NW_026658952.1:0-2313 GCF_009828535.3 Hylobates moloch | reverse complement strand
TGGGGGGGGGCCTCTCGGTGGAGAGAACCAGAGGCGCCTGCCCTAGGGGGAGCCCAGGCCCCCCTTCGTCTTGGCTGCGGGAGTGGGCTGGGGGGCCACATGGTTGCAGCAGGGACCTCCAAAGTGGCCTCCCTGCATTCTGGTCCCCTCGCCATTTGCCCTTAAACCAAGGACCCGCAGAGGGAGTCCCCCAGGTGGAAGGAAGCCGGATAAAGGGTCCCTGGGGCTTGTTCGTCTCCCTCTCCCTTCTGTGTCTGCTACAACTTTTTTTGTGTGTGTGAGACAGAGTCTCACTCTGTCACCCAGGCTGGAGTGCAGTGGTGTGATCTCGGCTCACTGCAACCTCCGCCTCCCAGGTTCAAGTGATTCTCCTGCCTTAGCCTCCGCAGTAGCTAAAATTATAGGTGCCCGCCACCATGCACAGCTAATTTTTTTGTATTTTCAGTAGAGACGAGGTTTCACCATGTTGGTCAGGCTGGTCTCGAACTCCTGACCTCAGGTGACTCCCCACCCCCACCCCCGGCCTCCCAAAGTGCTGGGATGACAGGCGTGAGCCACTGCGCCAAGCCCGTCTTTTTATTCATTGGAATAACTGCACAAAAACAGCACCTCTGGACTCTGAGAGTCTGTGTGTGGCATGCACAGAACGTCCTGAGGATTGTGATGACTTAAAAACCAGTGAGGTGACAAGGCTGGAATTCCGTGCAGGGCAGCCTGACCGGCCGGGTTCGCCTACTCCCTCCTCCACTCAGCGAGCACTACACGATGAGCGCCTGGTGCATACCAGGAGTGTCCGTCTGGCTCTAAAACAGCCTCTGGATTTATCTGGGGGCCGGGGCAGGGGAAGCGGGAGGACAATGGACCCTAAGGATGATGCTGAGTACACAGCTCCTCCCAGCCTGCCCAGCTTGAAGGCCCACTTCCAGGGAAGCTTTGCAGAGAGCTCTTTTCCAAGGTAAAGGTCTTAGGGGACTCTTCTCGGGGGAGAGGTCTTGGGGAGCCTTCAAGAGGGAAATCTTGGGGAGCCCTCTTCCAGGAGGCAGGTCCTGGGGGGGGCACCTTCAGGGGGGAAGTCTTTGCGGCGGCCCTCTTCATGGGGGAAGTCTTGGGGGGCCTCCTTCAGAGGAGGAGCCCTTTTTGGGGGGTGGCCCTGGGAGTCCCTTTTCAGGGAGGAGGTCCTGAGGAATCCTCTTCAGGGGGAAGGTCTCTTGGGGGCCCTCTTCTAGGGAAAGGGGTCTGTCAAGCCCCCTCATCCTGCAGCCCCATCAGCCCTCCCTGGACCACACTTCTTACAGGCAGAGCCTCGGCAACGACTAATTACAAAAGATGTGCTGCTGCCCCCACCCAACACAGAGCCTGGCACCCCACCCCACCCCGCACAAAGCCAACCTCACCCCTGCTCTGATTCCTTCCCGGCCGTCGGATGAAGCCTGAAGTCTTTCCATTAAAACACCTCTGCTTCTGGGCGGGGCACGGTGGCTCACATCTGTCATCCCAGCACTCTGGGAGGCCGGGATGGGCAGATCACTTGAGGTCAGGAGTTCAAGACCAGCCTGCTTGGGCCTGGCACCCAGGATGTGCTCAGCAAATGCTTCTGGAATGGATGGATGAAACCCCGTCTCTACTAAAAATATAAAAATTAGGCATGGTGGCACACGCTTGCAATCCCAGCTACTTGGGAGGCTGAGGCAGAAGAAACGCTTGAACCTGGGAGGCGGAGATTGCAGTGAGCCGAGATTGCACCACTGCACTCCAGCCTGGGCGACAGAGCAAGACTCCGTCTCAATAAGCACACAAACAAAAAAACCCACCTCTACTTCTATATTAATCTACCTACTTTTCTGACCCCCAAGGGGCTTTCTGGACGCAGATTCCAGGAGAGCAGCTGCTGGTCAGGCAGCAGTGATCGCTGAAGCCACACAGGTAATTTTATCAGATGCTGGCAGAGAAGGGGTTCTCCTGGCTGGGTGCCTGGCAGGCAGATCAGGGCTCAATCCTTTCTTCTCAGTCCTTGGAGAAGCAGGGTGGTGAGAGACACAGCTCTACCCCCACTACCCAGCAGCTGTTGTGTCTCCCACTTCCAACTCCCAGGTGTGAGGTCCACCTGACCCTCCTTTCCCAGGGAGGCTGTGTCCCCGGGTTCCAGGGCAGGTGACCCCAAAGGCCTCCCAGGTCATGCCCTAGTTAGGCATGGCGACTTTGTTCCCTCCCAGATACGAGGGGCAAAGGAGTTAGTGTCCAAGGCTAAGTCCCACCTGCAGCACCCTGTATGGAAAAACAGCCCCAATTAGCAATTCATTCATCCATCTATCC
>NW_026658951.1:0-3777 GCF_009828535.3 Hylobates moloch | reverse complement strand
ATCCCTCCCCCAGGGGAGCACCAACAGGTGCTGCAGGCCGTGGAGCTCCAGGGCTTGGGCCTCTCGTTCAGCGCCTGCTCCCTGGCCCTGCACCAGGCCCAGCTTACACCCCTGCTGCGGGCCCTCAAGCTGCACACAGCACTCCGGGAGCTGCGCCTGGCAGGGAACCGGCTGGGGGACAAGTGTGTGGCTGAGCTGGTGGCTGCCCTGGGCACCATGCCCAGCCTGGCCCTCCTTGACCTCTCCTCCAATCACCTGGGTCCCGAAGGCCTGCGCCAGCTTGCCATGGGGCTCCCGGGCCAAGCCACCTTGCAGGTATAGGCACGGGGAGCAGCGGGCCCTCAACAGCGGGGAGTCGGGGTTCCCATTCTGCAGGTCCCTGGGTGGTCTAGGGCAGTTGGGAGAGCCAGCCAGTGCCTGGCTGTAATAGGCTATGCCAGGCAAGGTGGGAAAGAGACTGCCAAGCCAAGCACCAAGGGGGACCCTGTCCATGGAACTGCTGGGGGCTCACTGCCAGCCTGTGTCTTCCACAGAGTTTGGAGGAGCTGGACTTAAGCATGAACCCCCTGGGGGATGGCTGTGGCCAGTCCCTGGCCTCCCTCCTGCGTGCCTGCCCTTTACTCAGCACCCTGCGCCTGCAGGCCTGTGGCTTCGGCCCCAGCTTCTTCCCGAGCCACCAGACAGCACTGGGTAGTGCTTTCCAAGGTGAGCTGACCAGGCACTCCCTGTCCACTCCCTAGCCCCGGGGCATTGAGGGTTTCGAGGACTTTCAGAGGGGGCCCGGGCTGGGCACACAGGGGTAACACCTGTGGTCCCAAATACTTGAGAGGCTGAGGCTGAGGCCGGAGTATCACTTGAGCCAAGAGTTCCAGGAAAGCCTGGCCCACATAGTGAGACCCCATCCCTTAAGAAAAAAACGTCTAGGCTGGACGCTGTGGCTCACGCCTGTAATCCCAGCACTTTCGGAGGCTTAGGAGGGCGAATCACCTGAGGGTGGGAGTTGGAGACCAGCCTGACCAACATGGAGAAACCCTGTCTCTAATAAAAATACAAAAAATGGCCGGGCGCGGTGGCTCATGCCTGTAATCCCAGCACTTTGGGAGGCCGAGGCGGGCAGATCATGAGGTCAGGAGATCGAGACCATCCTGGCTAACATGGTGAAACCCCGTCTCTACTAAAAATACAAAAAATTAGACGGGCTAGGTGGCGGGCACCTGTAGTCCCCACTACTGGGGAGGCTGAGGCAGGAGAATGGCGTGAACCCAGGAAGCGGAGCTTGCAGTGAGCCGAGATCGCGCCGTTGCACTCCAGCCTGGGCGACAGAGCAAGACTCCGTCTCAAAAAAACAAAACAAACAACATCTAGGGGCCTGGGATGCTAGACCTGGCTCTCCAGGAAGGCCTGGCACCTGGGAGCAATAGATGGTTGTGTGGGTACAGGATCTGCCTCCGAGGGGCGTCTGGTGCCCACCCAGCCAGGCTGACCCCCCCAGGACACACTGAGAGCAGAGTCCAGGCAGCTAGCTCAGTGTCCTGTGGTCCCCATCCCGTGCTCGCCAGCTGAGTGCTGTTCACCTGAGGCAGTTCCACTGTGAGCCACCCAGGCTGTAGAGACTGGGGTCCCAGTGCCAAGAGACTGGGAATTGGGTGTCATCCAGGGGTGGGGCAGCATAAGGGGGGCAGCAATGGCCAGTGCACTCCCCTGGCACCCCCACCGTGCAGAGGCATGTGGCTCAGGACCGTGTGGTTGTGAGGTGGGAGAGGGCAAGGTGTCCAGAGCTGGGGGCGGCCGAGCTTGGAAGTCTGGCCCTGCCCTCCCAGCTGGGAGAACCTGGGCGAGAGCCTTTGCCTCTGCACTTGCCACCCCACCCCGCGAGCACTGCAGTAGTAGTTTCCCCAAAGGGGTCCTGAGGGTTCTGGGCCCAGAACTTGGGGTGGGTACAGGGCTGTGGCCATGTGGGGCTGACGGATTCTGGCCCCGGTGTAGATGCTGAGCACCTGAAGACCCTGTCCCTGTCCTACAACGCCCTGGGAGCCCCTGCCCTGGCCAGGACCCTGCAGAGCCTGCCCGCCCGCACCCTCTTGCACCTAGAGCTCAGCTCCGTGGCAGCTGGCAAGAGTGACTCTGACTTCATGGAGCCCGTAGTCCGATACCTAGCCAAGGTACAAGGTGGGGAAGAACCCAGAAAATACTGAGCCTCAGAGGCCAAAGGTCCCAGGGGAGCTGGGAAGAGCTCACCTCTCCCCAGATTCTGGCTGAACTCACAGAGGGGCTCTACAGAGAGGATTAGAGGTTTGGAGGTTTAGAAAAAATAGCTGGGGGGCCAGGCTCGGTGGTTCATGCCTGTAATCCCAGTACTTTGGGAGGCTGAGGCGGGTGGACCACAAGGTCAGGAGTTCAAAAGCAGCCTGGCCAACATGGTGAAACCTTGTCTCTAGTAAAAATACAAAAATTACCCGGGCATGGTGGCGGGTGCCTGTAATCCCAGCTACTTGGGACGCTGAGGCAGAGAATTGCTTGAACCCAGGAGGCGGAGGTTGCAGTGAGCCAAGATCGCACCATTGCACTCCAGCCTGGGTGACAGAGCGAGACTGTCTTAAAAAAGAAAGAAAAAAAACAGGCTGGGTGTGGTGGCTCACGCCTGTAATCCCAGCACTTTGGGAGGCCAAGGCGTGCAGATCACAAGGTCAGGAGATCAAGACCATCCTGGCTAACATGGTGAAACACCATCTCTACTAAAAAATACAAAAAGTTAGCCGGGCGTGGTGACAGGCGCCTGTAGTCCCAGCTACTTGGGAGACAGGCAGGAGAATGGCGTGAACCCGGGAGGCGGAGCTTGCAGTGAGCCGAGATCACGCCACTGCACTCCACCCTGGGTGACAGAGCGAGACTCTGCCTCAAAAAAAAAAAAAAAGAAAAGACAGCTGGGGGGATGCTTTTGTACAGCTGCCTGTCTCAGGCTGTGAATTCCTGCCCACCAGATAGGACCTGGGACCCAGGGTGGCCTTGCCCACGCCCAGGCAGGTCCCAAGGGGCACACTAGGGCCCCTGATGCTCTCTCCTCGGGGGTCTTCCAGGCACACCTGGGACCCTATTATTTTCACACCATCACGTGCAGGGTGTGACCCACATCAGGAGAGGTGTTTCCTTCCGATCTCCAACTTGATGGGGGACTCTGCTCCCTTCTGGGCCCCTGGGTGTGGTGCATCTGCTGGGAAGCAGGCAGGGCAGGTGTGCCACTCCGTTTGGCCCCCTTGGGCCTCTGCTCATGTCCAGGAAGGCTGTGCTCTAGCCCACCTGACCCTGTCTGCAAACCACCTGGGGGACAAGGCTGTTGGAGACCTGTGCAGGTAACGCCCTTGCCCTGCTGCCTGCTGACCTGGGGGTCTGCTCTCATGGCTCTGGACCCCAAGGGAACTGGGCTATGGGAGAAGGGCCACAGAAATGGTACCAGCTCCTCCTCCCCAGCGCACCCCAAGACCTGGCTCCTTCGGTTTCCACCAGCCTCTCAGGCTGCCCTGGAAGGCAGACTACCCTCTGTTTTCTTTCTTAGCATGGGCCTGTGGCTCTTGAGAGCACTCCTCCGGGCATGTCCTTGTCACTCCTGTGCCTCGGCCCACATGAGGGCACTGCTCTTATGACCTGGAGCCTCAGTCAGCTCTCTGGGGAGTGTCAAGAGGAGCCCAAGCTGGGCCAGGCACACCCAGAGCTGGCCACTGTGGCCCTGACCCCTGGGAAGGACCCCCAACCCTAGAGGGGCATCTGCTGCTGGGCCAG
>NW_026658950.1:0-3779 GCF_009828535.3 Hylobates moloch | reverse complement strand
TTTTATTTTTATTTTATTTTATTTTTTGAGACAAAGTCTCACTCTGTCCCCCCTGGCTGGAATGCAGTGGCACGATCTCAGCTCACTGCAACCTCTACCTCCTGGGTTCAGGCAATTCTCCTGCCTCAGCCTCCCGAGTAGCTGGGACTACAGGTGCACATCACCACGCCTGGCTAAGTTTTGTTTTTTTAGTAGAAGCAGGGTTTCACTATGTTGGCCAGGCTGGTCTCAAACTCCTGACCTCAAATGACCCACCTACCTCAGCCTCCCAAAGTAGCTGGGATTACAGGCGTGCGCCACCATGCCCAGCTTATCTTTGTCTCTGTCTTTGGTTTCATCTTTATGTCTCATGGACATAAGGATGGTAATAATAGACACTAGGGGCTCCTGGGTCAGGGAGAGGGAGAGGGATTAGGGTTGAAAAACTATTGAGTACTATGCTTACTACCTGGATGACAGGATCACTTGTGTCCCAAACCTCAGCATCACACAAATATACCCATATAACAAACCTGACGTGTACTCCCTTAGCCTAAAATAAAAGTTGAAATTATTTTTTTAAAGTTTTCCTTTTAAATGTTCAATATTTGCAAATACCAGAAGTTATATCCTTTCTGTCTATGTAAACTTATGAAGGAACATTTGAGATGTTAACTTAAATAGGTATGAGAAGCTATGGAGTTTTCTTTTTCTTTTTCTTTTTTTTTTGAGACAGAGTCTCCCTCTGTCGCCCAGGCTGGAGTGCAGTGGCGTGATCTAGGCTCACTGCAAGCTCCACCTCCCAGGTTCACGCCATTCTCTTGCCTCAGCCTCCCGAGTAGCTGGGACTACAGGCACCCGCCACCACACCTGGCTAATTTTTTGTGTTTTTAGTAGAGACAGTTTTTCACCGTGTTAGCCACTATGGTCTCAATCTCCTGACCTCGTGATCTGCCCGCCTCGGCCTCCCAAAGTGCTGCGATTACAGGCGTGAGCCACCACGCCTGGCTGAGAAGCCATGGAGTTTTCGACCATTATTTTAGAAGGTAACCAAGCAGGAAGTTGAAGGTCTCTGCATCCAACAGCACATAAGAAGAATTTAAAAACAGGTATTCGGAGATGATAACATTTGGCTTCAACCAGGCTTTGAGCTAGTCCCACATTGCTTTCATACCTGATAACCAACCTCATCGACTGGGCCATGGGACCACCTTAGGGAAACCGTCCTGTGGGAGTCTCCTGCCCCTCATTCCCTGACTCATTCTTGCCTCAAATCCCAGAAAGCCTCCGAAAGTAGAAGGTGAAATGTTGGTCCTAGTTCCCAAGCCCTAGTCCACCCACCAACCATCTCAACAATTAGCAATGATTTGCAGATTTGCAGTTTTCGAAGTGTTTTCCTCTCCTTTCTCTCCTCACCGCTCCTGCTGTGATAGGTGAAGAAATTGGAGCTCGGAGGATTTCAGTGATTTTTACGGGATCACACAGCAGGAAACGGCATCGTTAATATTTGGATCCAGGCTATCGGTCTTCAAACTCTGTGTTTCATCCATGACATCTCATTGTTTCTGGGGAGTCTTCTTTTAGACAGAGGCCAAAGCAACTGGGATCTCCTGAGTCTGGGGAGCCCATTCAGCACTCTTAGGGAGATGGTGGTGAGTGGGTGTCCCTGGACTCTTCTGGGAGACTCCATCAAGATTCTCTGCCAGGGCTGGGCACAGTGGCTCACACTTGTAATCCTAGCACTTTGGGAGGCTGAGGCAGGTGGATCACTTGAGGTCAGGGGTTCGAGACCAGCCTGGCAAACATGGTGAAACCCCGTTTTTTTAAAAAAATACAAAAATTAGCTGCACATGGTGGCATGCCCCTGTGGTCCCAGCTACTCGGGAGACTGAGGCAGGAGAATCGCTTGAACCGGGAGGTGGAGGTTGCAGTGAGCCGAGATTGCACCATTGCACTCCAACCTGGGCGACAGAGTGAAACTCTGGCTCAAAAAAAAAAAAAAAAAAAAAATTCTCTGCCAGACACTTGGAGTGAACTTACACACAGCGAGGGGGAAATCAACACATACAGATACTTAGTGTGGAACAAGATACCACGGTGTGGAGCCAAGACGAGTATAAATAAACATTCACATAAAAATGTGCAAGATTTGCCGTGAGTGGTGTTTCAGTCTGTATAGTTATACCAGAAATAAGAATTGGTCGGATGTCAAAATACTACTCATCTAGCTTTAGTTTTTATTTTTAATTGAAGACAAAGGCTTTTAGAAACCAAGAGAAATACTAAATCTGTTTCAGCTTACCTCAAAGGGCCCAGATGAATAGTTACTTCTGGCTGGCTAAGTTGAATCTATGCTTTGGGTGTTATTTTTGAGAACTTTAGAGGAGAATTTTTTTTTCTTAGCGCACTTACTAAAAAGGTTGCTAGACATACTTATTGGAAAAATAGTTACTCAGGGTTTGGGACTTAATTTTTTTGGTTCCTCAGCATGAGGTATAGTCATTTGAGGCTGAGCCCTTGAGAGCATTAAAAGTCAAATGAAATTTCTAAAAAACAAGAAAGATTATCAAGGTCTTAAAGGAGTAAATCTATAGGTGAGATACACAATAAGTAATTTTCATCCACTTAGTGCATACAGGAAATAATTTCCTAGATAGGACTGCAGCATTGTACATAATACAAGGTCACACTCAAAGGCTACCTGAAAGTTTGGGTATACAGGTGGCCAGGAGTTTAGTAACCTGGAATTTATCTTACCTGTCCTCATTGGTTGGCTCCAGCTGTTTACTTTGTGTGTGTGTGTGTGTGTGTGTGTGTGTGTGACAAGAGTTTTGCTCTTGTTGCCCAGGCTAGAGTGCAGTGGCATGGTTTCAGCTCACTGCGACCTCCGCCTCCCGGGTTCAAGCGATTCTCCTGCCTCAGCTTCCTGAGTAGCTGGGATTACAGGCATGCACCATCACGCCCAGCTAATTTTGTGTTTTTGGTAGAGATGGGGTTTTACCATGTTGGTCAGATTGACCTCAGGTAATCCACCTGCCTTGGCCTCCCAAAGGACTGGGATTACAGACACGAGCCGCTGCACCCAGCCCCAGCTGTTTACTTTTGCGGATGACTCACGTTGCTGGTTGTTCAACCTCTGCTGATAGATAGGGCTCACTTCCTTTTGTCACAGCCTATCTTGGGCTGGCAAACGTGTTAACATAGGGGACGGTGTCACAAATATTAAATTCTGCATGGAATTTAATTGCAAATCTGGGTTGACACAGTGGGGTCTTTCCCAAGCACAATCTGGGTATCGTGAAAAACTTGCAAATGGTACCCTCCATCCCAATTCACTGTGTTCACCCCAGCTTCTGAGACGTCCCTCTCATGCCCATCTTGCCTGGGAGAGACAACCTGGATGTTGAATTTAATGCCTTTGTGACTAGGCTTTTAGTGCCAGAGAATCACTTGTCTGAAGCCATAATTCAAATTACAGTGAAATCAGACAGATATTCATAGACTATCAAGCTGGGAGGATGCCAGAGACCATTTACCAATGTCAGCGGTCACCTAGGTGCTATTGGCAGCTCAGGCAGGAAGATCTTTTTCTGTGAAATCTTTCCGTGCAGGACAAACAGCATTCTAGATCCTGCCCACTGCATGTCACCGGTACATCTGTCACAGTTATTGTAACAACTAGAACCCACCTCTCCCGCATTTCCAAGTACTGGGGGAGACCGATGGTCCTACCATTTTCAGCTGACAATGCTGTGCACAAGGAGGAAATCAGATCCAGGAAAAGAGAATTACTTGCCTGA
>NW_026658949.1:0-3780 GCF_009828535.3 Hylobates moloch | reverse complement strand
TGGGTTCTCTGCGCTCCTGGACGGGCCCATTGGTCGCATCGGGGCAGAGGAATCGCAGTAAGAAAAATGTAATTCACGCGGAGCCGGCGGCAGAGGAGACCGGAGTTTTATTACTACTCAAATCCGTCTCCCTAAAAACGTGGGGCGCTGTACGCAAGCTCACTTGAGGCGTTCTTCCCTTCCCAGCCAAAAGCTCCTCGAAGGTCATACACCAGTTAAACCCCGCCGTTTTCCTCGTCATGCGCATGCTGGAACCCACTCACCCAGCTCCTGAGATCTTCCTGGGAAGCTGCTGACCACGTTTCAGGTTTTCTTCTATCTACTGGGAGACTGCCTTTCCTTGGCGCTGGCTGCTACCAATTATTATTTTTAGAGAAACAGTGCAACAACCATCTGACCATCACCTGAGGGGTCGCCTGACATTCCTGGTTGGGGGTGGGAAGCGCTCTCCTGTCCTGCTCAAGCCGGAGGAGCTACCTGCTGTAACAATATCAGTGAGAATAATTATTATAACTGTGAGCTGAGCTAACCCACCCCCCATCTTGCCTTTCCCTTAATTATTCCTGGTTTTTGGGGCCAAGCTGACTTTGAGAGACATTTAGGCCATAGTTTAAATGACAATAGACCTTGTGCAAAACTCAGCGGCTCATCATGTTTGAGGACTAAACTCTGATTTTTTATCTTGCCCAAATTCCTACCTAAAGGGCTTGGGGAGTCATGCCATAAATTCACATCAGATGGATTTTATTTAACCATGTATATCACGATTTACTTTCCAACCTGGCCCTGGCAGAACGTTACGATATGAGGAAGAAAATAAAAATATTTTACCCCAAAATAAGTTTCTTTGCCATATTTTGAAATGGCCCCGGCAAAGCTGTTCTTTGTAGGGGGAAATTTGCAGCTGTAAAGAATCTCTATTAACATAGCTAAATCTTTTTCTTCCAGACCCTCCCAATCCTGAAGAGATTAACAGTCTAGCACCTTTTAGGAACAGGAAACATTCGTCATCTATTGTCTCTAAGGGCAGCCACTGTAAGACTTCAAAAGAACTTTGGTCTCCATTATCTTCATTTTAACCTGAACACCCCCTTTCTACCAATCCCAGGTCTTCAGACAAACTCAATGGCTCAATCATGAACCACAGGATTAAATTCACCTGTAGCCTGGGGCACCGCGCCGCCCCCCACCCCTCAGCTTTGTGTTGTCCCGCCCTTCCGGACCAAACCAGTGTATTTTTTTTTTCAATGTATTTGGTAAACGTATTTCACTGATGCCTCATGCCTTCCTAAAATGTATAAAACCAATCTGGGCCCCGACCACCTTGGGCCCAAGTTCTCAGGACCACCTGAGGGCCCCGTCACGGGCCACGGTCACTCATATTTTGGCTTAGAATAAATCTCTTCAAATATTTTACAGAATTCGACTCTTTTCATCCACATAATTTAGAGCTTAAGATTGGCCTTTTGAGATTCCCCCCCTTTTTTTTGCGTGCCTGACACCCATGGCTCCCCCACCCCCCCCGGGAGGGGCGACTCAGCTCAAGAGGACAGAAAGGGTTTATTAAACCTTTTTTTTGAGACGCAGTGTGCTCTGTCGCCCAGGATAGGGTGCCGTGGCGGGATCTCGGCTCACTGCAGCCTCCGCCTCCCAAACCCTTTCTTTACTGCAATGCCCTCGCGGGCAGCAAGGCCCCTGTAGCGGCTGCAAATGGATGCCTGCAGCACACACCCTCCCGGTGAGGAGGAACGCCCGCTGCACCCAGAGTCGGCCGGTCCCTTCCCCTCTCAATCTCCGCCCTCTGGGAGGCAAACTTGTCCACGCCGGGGTCAGCCTGGCCGGTCCCTCGGCACCCCGTGTAGGGCACGTGTGTCCTCGGGCGCCTCCCGCCTTGGGCTCAGCGTACTCCCCGTCCCTCCCCGGAGGGTTTCTCCCGCGGTGAACGCACCCCGTGTGGCCGCATTCTCCCGACAGAGAGCACCTGCGCCGTGCCTGGTCTTGCCCTTTTCCAGAGCCCGCAGCCGGAGCCTCCCTGCAGAGGAGAGGCCCGAGGCCGCTGCGGGCCTGGCAGGGGCCGCTGTCCACGGGGACCCGAGGAGTCCGCGGCGAGGAGCGGCCAGGCCGACCAGCTCTGTTCCCGCGGGTGCTGTTTGGGAAACTTCTCGGCTCCGGCCTCTCACCTCCCCGCGGCCCGCGCACCCCCGACGCCCGTGGGCACCGCGATCTGGCCGCGCTGCTGGGCCGTGGCGAGCTGGCGTTCGGCACCCAGGACCCACGACGCGCCCTGCGTCTCCTCCTTCGTGATGCACATTTCAAGACTGCGGGATCCCGGGGCCCTCGCTGGCTGCACCAGAGGGGCCTCCACCTGGCTGGACCCTCTTCCCGAGCTCCCGGTCGAAAGCTGCCCTCCCAGGCCCTCGCGAGCGCTGCCCGCCTGGGGAAGGTCCCCGCACCCGCGCCGCGCGCCTGGGCCCCTGGCTGCGCCTCCTGCCCGGGCCCGGCTGCTGCTCCCGCCGGCCGCCCTGCCTCGGAGCGAGTGCCTTTCCCTGACCCCGCGGCGCCGGGCCCGCCCCTCACTCCCCAGGACCCCCAAGCCGGCTTCACTCCCTGGTCACGCTCGCGAAAGCGGAACCCCCGGCGAGAGGGCGCGCCCTCATGCGCGTCCGTGGCCCCCCGCGGGGACCCCCGGAGTTAGGGCGCCGCAGGGTGAGCGGCGGGGGGAGTTGGAGGCAGTTAGGGCTGTCGGTACCGAGCTAGGTCCCGGGGAAGGCAGGCGGGGCTTGTCATCGCGGTCCCACTGCCGGCAGCCTGAGAGCCAGAATCCCCCGAGGGACTAGCACCCGTGGGAGGACCCCCACCGCCACAATGAGGCCCTGCCTTGGCCCCAGGAACTCCTCCACCCAGGAGGCCCAGCTGGGTTTGGGTTCAGACTTCAGCGTTTCCGTTCGACTTGGTGGAAAAGTCACTGGGTCTGACTGGCTTGTGTCGTCAGCCCGTAGCGCCGGGGGCTCCGCCCCACCCTCGGGCCACTGGCTGCCCCCACCCTAGGGGAGCAGGGAAGATGCCGGCTGGACTGGAAGAGGCAGCTGCTAGGACCCAGCACACCTGGATCACCCAGGAGGGGCTGCAGCCCTGAGGTTCCTTCAGCTGCTACCCTAGGAACAAAGCCCCTGCCCCTCCCACAGGGCCTAAACTGCACACATCTCAAGACCAGCTGCTCCAGGCAGCTGAGAGGCAGCTTGTCCTGGCCCAAAGGTATTCTGGACAGTGTGTCCTTACCTTGGTGTCAGAGAAACGCGCACCCCACGGTCTGGTCCAGCTGCTGCCCACAGCAGGAGTCGGAAACCAGCAAATTCTGAGCACATCCCTGCTCCCCAGAGAGCTTCACAGAGGAGGGATATGGCTGTGCAGGGGCTGACCACTGGGCTATCTCAGGACTAGGCTGGGACCCCTCAGCAGGGCCCCCACTCCAGGTGAAGTCACAGCATCATCACAAGCACGTGCATTTTATTGAATGACACTGTAGACAGGTGTGTGGGCGTAAACTGCTGTGTCTAGGGGCAGGACCAAGGGGGCAGGGCCAACAGCCGCAGCGTGCAGGGCCAGCATTGCACAGTGGAGTACTAAGGTTGCAGGCTATGGGCAGCTACTAGTAACCCCGTTTTTCCTGTATTATCTGTAACATAATATGGTAGACTGTCACAGAGCCAAACACCAGTAACAGGATGAATCCAATGGTCATGAGGATGCCCAGAATCAGGGCCCAGATGTTCAGGCACT
>NW_026658948.1:0-3780 GCF_009828535.3 Hylobates moloch | reverse complement strand
AGAGGATGTGGAGAAATAGGAACACTTTTACACTGTTGATGGGATTGGAAACTAGTTCAACCATTGTGGAAGTCAGTGTGGCAATTCCTCAGGGATCTAGAACTAGAAATACCATTTGACCCAGCCATCCCATTACTGGGTATATACCCAAAGGATTAAAAGTCATGCTGCTATAAAAACACATGCACACGTGTGTTTATTGCGGCACTATTCACAATAGCAAAGACTTGGAACCAACCCAAATGTCCAACAATGATAGACTGGATTAAGAAAATCTGGCACATATGCACCATGGAATACTATGCAGCCATAAAAAGGATGAGTTTGTGTCCTTTGTAGGGACACGGATGAAGCTGGAAACCATCATTCTCAGTAAACTATCGCAAGGACAAAAAACCAAACACCGCATGTTCTCACTCATAGGTGGGAATTGAACAATGAGAACACATGGCCACAGGAAGGGGAACATCACACACTGGGGCCTGTTGTGGGGTGGGGCTAGGGGGGAGGGACAGCATTAGGAGATATACCTAATGCTAAATGACGAGTTAATGGGTGCAGCACACCAACATGGCACATGTATACCTATGTAACAAACCTGCACGTTGTGCACATGTACCCTAAAACTTAAAGTAATTAAAAAAAAACATTTGCCTAGATAAGACCATCAAGGGAAAACATACTCAGGAAGTCAGGACAAGCCTTTATTAGCTGGAATTAGTATTAAGTGGATATCAATTGATGTGGGGAAGATTCTATACCCATTGCCCTACAGTATCCATCAAAATTTCTTTGCTTTACTTTCTGGAGTACTAGATATGAATTTGAAAGGACATTTTAATTCAAACAAGTATTCCAGATAAATTAGAATGAATTCGAGTGGCATTCTTGTTGAATTAAACATTAATCAAGAATATAAAAAAAAGAATAAATGTTGTTCAATTTATTGAGTTCAAAACTGGGGTGGGGGATACAGAGGCAGAGAGACTCCAGAAATGCCCTGATTACTGTGCCACCTTGAGTGCCCAGAGAAGTGCAGGTGGCAGTGGTTGTGGAATGTGTGTATTGGGTGGGGCAGGGAAACACACAGCCCCATTCTCCTGCAAAAAAAAAAAAAAAGATATTGATTGAGAAAGACATAATCGGGCAGGTGGTAGAGACTGGAGTAATGGGAACAAATGTGAGAAAGGAAAAGGCTATGTAATTTCAGGCTGTAGAAAGACGGGAATCGGGTAGAAAGACTGGAATCATAAATAATGCAACTTTTGAGATATTTTTTCTGGTTGTGGGAACCAGAATATGAGGAGCTGCCTGGAGTTTGGTTTGCAGTTGAACCTGGACCTGGAGGTTATGCCTAGAGAATGAGGCAGAAAGATTCTTATCTTTGCTGGAGATCACAGAAGCTGTTAGAAGTGGCCCCAGCTTGGACTGGGCATGAAGGAGGGAAGAATTGGGAGAAGAAACCAGACATCCTAGAAAGACAGACAGAGAAGCTGCTGAGCTCTGAGTGGGCTGGACTTTGTATGTGCTCGAAGTCTGTACTTGACTGCCCTGCATGGAGGATGTTGCTTACATTTCTCATTCCATAATAAAGTATTCTGAGTTGACTGAGGTCAAGAAAAAGAACCAGTAATAGTAGCTATCATTTATGAGTACTCACCATGTGCTTTTTTTTTGAGACAGAGTCTTGCTCTGTCACCTAGGCTGGAGTGCAGTGGCATGATCTGGGCTCACTGCAACTTCTGCCTCCTGGGTTCAAGCAATTCTCGTGCCTCAGCTTCCCACGTAGCTGGGACTACAGGCATGCACCACCACGCCTGGCTAGTTTTTGTATTTTTATAGAGATGGAGTTTCACCCTGTTGGCCAGGCTGGTCTCAAACTGGTCTCAAGTGATCGCCCGCCTTGGCCTCCCAAAGTGCTGGGATTACAGGCATGAGCCACCACACCCAGCCTACCATGTGCTTTTAAAAGTGCTTTACATGGATTATCTCATTTAATCTTTCCAGTAACAGTATAGCAGATAGGAACTGAGGCATAAAGTGGTTGGATAGTATTCTGAAATTGTAACTGGTAGATCCTGAGTCTGAGGCAGTCTGGCTCTAGAACCTGTGCTTTTAGTTATTCTCTATTTCTAGGACCATAGCTCCCAGAATCCCTTCTTCATTGCCACCCCTAATCAATCAAGGTAATGGCCAGCTGTGAAAGAAAGAAATTTCCTATTAGAGTACTCTTGCTGTGGCCCTAATGAGCAAGTAAAATCATTTCAAGGGAGTGAGAAGGCAGAGGCTTGAATAAAGCCTGTGGGTAAGTGAAATACAATTCTGTAGCCAAAATTCTGTGTTCTTTCTAAATTTAAGTAAGTGATTTTGTATCTTCTGTATGGAAGACACTATTAGGTATTATGTGTGGGACTAAGAAGATTCAGAAGCAGATACTGTCCTTCCAAAAGCTAGTCTCTGAGGAAGTTAAAACATGTGCACTAATAACCATAACCCAAACTTATGTTAGAGACATGGTTAGAGAGTTGTGGACTACCACAGAAGTTAGACAAAGGTGAGGAGGTGGCATCTGAGGAAGACCATGCAGTATGGGTAGGTTCTTCTGTAGCTGGAGATGTCAGAGATATGAGTTCAGCCAGCAAAGTACCAGGTACATTTGAGAGAACATGAAAGTGTCTTGCCAGACCTGTTATATTTATATACATTGTCTCATTAACTCTTCGTAACAACCCTTTATTGACCAAATGATTTAATTGTCAAAACCAGGACACTTTTGAGAGTGGAGTACTAATCAAGTGGAATAGGAATAAACAGGGGCCCAGGAAAACCAGGACCAATGAGGCAGTTGTTATTATTCCCATTTAACACGTTAGAAAATGAGGCCTCACATCACATAGCTAGGAGTTGGTGGAGCTAGGATTTGAATCCAATTCTGGCTTCAAAACTAAAAGATTCATACTTCATTCCATATACAGTGGGATGCAATTGAAGGGCTTTGGGCAGACAACTGTCATGGTCAGAACTATGCAGGACAGATGGAAAAGAGAGACTGGAATTGGAGTGATGAGTTAAGAGATTGCTGAATAAGATTCATGTAGAACATTCTAAGTACCTGTATATAAGATGTTAACTTTGGAATTTAAAGGAAGTGATAAATGTAAGAGATATCACAAAGCACAAAGGAATAAATGACAAAGTTAGACTACTGGGCAACTTTTTTTTTAATTTAAGTTCTAGGGTACATGTGCACAACGTGCAGGTTTATTACATATGTATACATGTGCCATGTTGCTGTGCTGCAGCCATTAACTCATCATTTACATTAGGTATACCTCCTAATACTATCCCTCCCCGCTACTGCCTACCCCATGACAGGCCCCAGTGTGTGATGTTCCCCTTCCTGTGTCCAAGTGTTCTCATTGTTCAATTCCCACCTATGACTGAGAACATGTGGTGTTTGGTTTTTTGTCCTTGCGATAGTTTGCTGAGAATGATGGTTTCCAGCTTCATCCATGTCCCTACAAAGGACATGAACTCATCCTTTTTTATGGCTGCATAATATTCCATGGTGTATATGTGCCACATTTTCTTAATCCAGTCTTATCATTGTTGGACATTTGGGTTGGTTCCAAGTCTTTGCTATTGTGAATAGTGCCGCAATAAACATATGTGTGCATGTGTCTTTATGGCAGCATGTTTTATAATCCTTTGGGTATATACCCAGTAATGGGACGGCTGGGTCAAATGGTATTTTTAGTTCTAGATCCCTGAGGAATCGCC
>NW_026658947.1:0-3781 GCF_009828535.3 Hylobates moloch | reverse complement strand
TTATGAAGAAATGCTGATTAGAAATCAAATATTCAAATCAAGAATTTATTTCCAAACACACTGAACAAAACATTAAATAAACAAGACAGGTACCATCTTGTTTTCTCCCGCATGACAAGGAAAAATCTCATTTAAAATATAACCACTGACTGACCTCTAAAAAAACTATACACACACACACATATATACTGTATATATACAACATAGATATTACCTTTAAACCTATTAGGAAGAGAACAATTATATTAACTTTTCTAACAGTCAAGACATTAAACAAAATAGCAAGCATGTCCATTTTTTCTATTTCCAAAATTCCTCAAATATCTACATAAAACGTATATCTAGTTACTCTAAAACAAATAAGAGAGTATCTACCAAAATGTTAATCTCAATTTGTTAAGAAATTACCCTTAAAACTTTTTCTTAAGCTGATAATCATAAAGGACATAACATGAAGTGGGAAATACAGACACAAAAGTTCTCTGATTTGTAATTACTTACAGCCTTGGGATAATGTTTCCGGCATACTGTACAAGTTCATAGAGATCTGCCACTTTCCTTCCTTTAGCAAACTCATCTGTCAGGTAGACCTCCAAGTAGTGCAGTTCATCAGAAATGGCCATATCTTTTAATTATGATTAAGGACTAAAAATAAAAATAAGCCAACCTAAACAAAACTTTGAAACTTGTTGGAGTCATTAGTAACTACTGGGCAGATATCTTAAGTTTTAGTCCTTTAAGAAAGTGTTCAAGTGAAGGAAGAATTTTAGCTGGACTTTTCTTACTTTAAAATAAGGGTTTTAAAGCATGTGTGGTGAAGCAAAGCAGTAAATACAATGGTTACCTCTCAGACTGCTAATGGGTTTTGAAATGGTGAATGATTAAATTCCTGTCCATTTGAGACTGCTGCATAACAAAATCTAAGTATTAAAGAACCAACTGTGTCATAGCCTAAATATCCTCATGCAGGGTCTGAAAATTGAGATGCACTGACAACACACTTAAAGACGTTTAAGCATAGGAAAGGAATACTCTCAAAGTGTTTTTCTCACTTAGCACATCTGCATGGAGGAGTGCCATGTGACTCAGATAACGAAGAATAAGATAACTCCAGAAAAACTTTATAAAGAACAAACAAAATTGGCCTTATCAAGAAAAACGTATGGTCCAAATGTTTAGTCTTCAACATTCAAAAGATACAAAGTTCATAGTAGCTCTTTGGTGACAACATAGAAGTCCGGAGTTCACCAAGCATATTAGAAGCATGTTTTAGAGCATCCATAAGCTTGTTTTTGTCCTACAGAAATACCAAGAGAATAAATGAGAATGCTTAATTTAAATAAACATTTATCTTGGTTGTACAAATTCTTTACATCAAGGACTTGTTACATAGTTTTAAAAGTATACTGCACTTAAATGATTTTAACCACATAAAAAAAATCAACTTAGATCAGTTCACCTTGCCGTCTCTACTGAAAAAGAATCTTAGTAAGACTTAACATAGCTAAGACTGCAAGCTTCTTGATAGAATGCTAATCTTTTCAATCTATAGAGACTAGGAAACTAGATCCATTCATCACATTTTACCTGCAATCAAGAGAACTGGCATACTGATTCAGGTGAAGGAAGATACTATCCTGACATGGCTTTGTCACGGGTTAAAGACTCTTCAGAGCTGTCTGAAATGACTATGTATGTAAGTTTGCTTTCCTCTTCCATTCTTCAAGCCCTCACAATGCCCATATGTTCCACTTAACTCAGAAATGCGAGCAATTCCTTGAGATAGAGGAAACACTATCCACACACAGGAAGAGAAAGAAGCAAGCAATAGCAAACCCATCTTCTCCATTCCAAGACATTTATTTTTCATTCCCAATTTGTTAGGAATGAAACCAATAAAAGATACAAGAGCATATTACTATGCTTTAGAAAGCATAGTAAGACATTTTACAAAGGTAAGATAGCATCATCTTCGTCACAGTAATTTATAGTTTAAAGTACTAACCAATTTGGCTCAATTCCTTACATTTTAATCCAGAGAATCAACAGTATCTACACAGATTATCTCTTACTTTATCTTTTAGAATATAAAAATATATAAATAAGTGTTAAGTATAATTTTTAAGCTAGCTTCTACAATAAATATATCTATTCAGCAAAGAAATTAAAGTTTTCAAGATATTTAGAAAAAAAGCTGAATTCAAATGCAAAGCATTTAAATCTATTCATTCAACAAATATTTACTGAGTACCTATTATATGTTAAGTATTCCTCAGGTCTGAGGTATAGAACCAAGGAGCCTAGTAATTCTGGTCAGACACCGGTGTGGTAATAATACAGTAATGTATAAATAAAAGGAAGAGTCTCTTGTTCTTATGAGCTTGTATTCTAGGAGGGAAGACAGACAATCCCAAACTATAAATATACATGTGAGTAAACAGGGCTCTTTGTTGAAATTGCTCTACAAAGTGCTTGAGGGAGATGAGGCTGAAGATAGATGCTGGTAGACGGTGAAGATTAGATTTACCAGAAACACCTGACTCTAGAAGACACTGCACATGCTTCCTTAGGAACACACGAACTGCAACTGTGCCTCCCACATCTCCATTCTTACCAGGCATCTCTTCATTTGGAATGACTGGACCTTCACAGCCTGTATGGCTTCATCCAAGAGCTTTTCCTGCTCATCCTGAGGGGACTGCTGTGTTGTAGGCTGAAAAATAAAAAATTCCACAGATGTCTCAAGCACATTCTTCTAGCAAATATGTTATTTCTATACTTCTAGCCACAGTCCTTCTCCAAGAATGTCACAAAAGGATCATTCCAGCTCTACACCTCAAACCCATTTACCAAATTTTTTTTTTTTTTTTTTTGAGACGGAGTCTAGCTCTGTGGCTCATCTCCGATGGTGCAGTGGCACCATCTCCGCTCACAGCAAGCTCCGCCTCCCGGGTTCAAGCCATTCTCATGCCTCAGCCTCCTAAGTAGCTGGGACTACAGGCACCCACCACCACGCCCGGCTAATTTTTTTTGTATTTTTAGTAGAGACGGGGTTTCACCATGTTAGCCAGGATGGTCTCCATCTCTTGACCTCGTGATCTGCCCGCCTCGACCTCCCAAAGTGCTGGGATTATAGGCGTAAGCCACCGCATCCGGCCCAATTATTAACAGCTGCTGCACATAGAGTCCTGCCCAATCGCTGAAGTTAACAGAGTAAGACTGACAAAGGAGAACAGTATGTGTACAAAGAACTGCCTCTCTCTCAGAAAGTAGGCTGGCCTCGAAGAAACTTGCAGTGGCAGTTCATGGCTGTGTTCTGCTAACACACTCTGAATCCAACCCAGACATAGCCATCTGACCAATCGAAATCTTGTGATAGGTGTAGCCGAAACCAATCTCTACAGCCTCTCTTTTCCTCTAGACTACTTATCATCTGCATTTCAGTCTATTCTTAGACAGACTAAGGAACTAGTTTATGAGAACACTGTCCAGCCCCTCCTTGGCAATATATAACAAAAGACTAAACAGCCCAGAAATAAAATAGCCAAAATTGTTAGTGACTTATAGTAGAAAACAATAAAGAGTACTGTCCTCAAATAGCTTACACCATTTCAAATATACTGATCTACAGCTACAGTGGACAAAATATATCTAGACACTCTACTCTTTGCCATCAACAAAAATCTGCTTGCAAAATGAATTCAATCTCCATGCCAAAAAGAATTAACCACTTCTTCAAGTCATATAAACACTGTTTATACCTCCACCAAAGCATGCATCA
>NW_026658946.1:0-3781 GCF_009828535.3 Hylobates moloch | reverse complement strand
CATTCATCTGAAACTCAAAGACAAAGCTGAATTTATTGTAAAGGAGAACTATGCTGGTCGAGTATAGTCTGAGTAGATCAAAGTGGAAAGTATGGAGTTAAGTAGATTTTCAGAAGTAAGTGAGCTGACATATGTAGAAACATGTTGATTCAGGTGAGGGGGAGGGCAGGTTGCTTAATTGGCACTTATTGATGTATGAGTCTGTTGCTGACTGGCTGACTTTTAGCAATAAAGGGCTGTTACTGATTGGTTGACTAGAAAGTGCCAATTAAATAGACTTTAATCTGATTCAGGATGCTACTTATTACCATGGCTACATATCATTCGATCTTTTCCTAGGTTTGCTGTGACTTGAATTAATAGAAATGTCTTGTTCCACAATAAGATTTCTCCTAGTTGTTTGTTTTAGCATTTATTGATGATTCTGGCTTGAGTCATTTATAATATGGGATATATAAGATGTTGGCTTTCTATTTTTGTCATTCTTTCAACATGTATTTACAGACATTATTCTGTAAGGAAGAACTTTACCTCTCCTCAATTATTTTAGCCCCTTTTTGTCTGCTGCTGTTTCTCTCTCATGTAGTCAACTGAGATCACTTTTAATTCAAGGTGTTAGAATCCATTTATTATATTATTTTGATTATGTTTGCCCAATTTGACAGCAGAGGTCCCTTTATTCAGATGTCTCTGTCCTTTTGAGATAACCCTATTTGTCTATAAGCTGTCCTCATTTCCTGGCATAACATACTTTCCCTGCTTCAGATCTGGAATTAGCTATATGGTTCATTGAAATAGAAGGTAATTAGAAACCAAGATCTGGGCATTAAGTGTGCTCATGGCTACTCAGGTGACATTGTTTCTAGGCCTTTCTGTTAGAAAGGACTGGAAAATATGTATACATATATTTTAAATCATGGATTGATACTGATACCTCCATTAAAATCCAGCACTATGGGGGTGCTTCATCTCATCTCATTTTAGATTTATTTTTCTCTTCTATTTATTCTATGATCCTATAGTACCCTCAAAATATTTTCAGAATTTTAACATCAAAATTTCCAAATTTTTGATTAAAGATAAATGGTCTGAGTTGAAAGTATCTTTACAGATACCTTAGATTTTTCTCTAGTTATAGCTTGATTGTCTTAAAACACATAAAGCAATGTTTGTGTAGAAGGAGACATTCTGAAGGGTGTTGACCATTTCTGTATAGCTCAATACTGATGGAATTGGCATAATGGTGGTAATTATAGTTAACATTTATTGAAGGATTAGTATATCTCCAGCACCATTCTCAGTACTATAAATATTTTCTCTGTTAATCCTTGTAAAAACCCTTTAAGATAGTTAATATTATCGTTTTTATTTCACTGATGGATAACCTTATGCAAAGTCACACTGAGAGTAATGGGCAGACATGAGACTCACACCTAGGCACTCTGATGATAGGGTTTAGATTCTTGATCACTCTGCTGTACATGTGTTTTACATTTTTAATAATAAAATAGCTACTCATTATTACCTGCATTTCCCCCATCATCAGAACACTTTTCACCTCCTTATTGGAATTTCTTCTTGGTTTGTCATTAACATTAGATGTAAGACCTCTGAGGTCAGAGACTATGATTCTATTATGTACTATTGAATTTACAACATATACTACATTATATGGTGCATAAATGCACTTAATGGATTTTTAATAATGGCACTATAGTCATTCCTATGTGCCATTGTGCTAAAACCTTAAATTTAAATTTAATATTTTGGATTCGTAATTGTACAAATTAGGTATTTCCATATTGTGGCGGGGGTGGGGGTGGGGGTGGGGAGAACAGGTTCAAAAGGTAACATGATTGCCCACAGCCCTTCAGCTAGTAAATACCAGAGACTTGAACTCACATCTCCTTGTCTTGAAAGCTTGGTCTTTATCGTCTCCCATGAGATCTCATTTTCTAATGAAATTCTTCCCAGTCCACCTGGTCAATGCTGACCCTAGTGGAAGGGTACATATTTGACTAGCTTTACAGAAAATGAGATAAAAGGCCAAATAGATCCATTATACTCAGCAGATGGTCCATTCAAATTCAAGGACTAGAAATAATATGTAGAAGAGAGAATATTTCTTAGGGGGTCCTAAAATTCCTAAAGGAAAACAAAAATGAATCATGGCCATTTAAACTCTTGTAGAAACTTAACAACAATTGGCCTTCTTTGGGCTTGCAGAATATGTGAAATTGGATCTGAATTGCAGGTGAATTGCAAAGTGCAGCTGTTACCCATCAATCCTGGCTTAACTGTGCTTGGTTTTCAGTGCTGTGCTAGTTTTCCCCACTCCCCAAGACGGCCAGCTCAGGCATTGGGTTTCCTTTTGCTACCATTGGTTTCCTGTGTTCTTCTTTCCTGACCTTCGTTTTATCAGTTCCACAGTATATTGCTACTGAAGCTGACATTTTATTCATTTTCCAGAGACATAAGTAAAGATGACAAAATAAGAGTACTAGTAAATCTGGGATGGGCGCTCTTTGTAGTCAACCTCACCAAGCTGTAGGCTGAAGCTGCTGAGTTTTGTATCACTCATTGGCATCTCTGTGAATGATAATGTTGGCGAAGGTTGAGATGGTAGCAAGGTTTCTTTACCAGGTACATGAAGTATTCATCGAAACAAAAAACCATAAGACAACGAAAAAAAGTTTTTTCCTATTCCTTAGAAAGACTATATCCATAATGTGAAAGAGACTTATTGGATAGTTTTCTCTGAAAATGAAGCAGATCATTGTCAACAGAGGATGAAAGACTAGTCTGGATTGCAAGTGTAGCCACAGAAATGTCACGTGAAGGCAATATGAAAATGTAAATGTGCTTAGAGGACTAAAGTGGACATGCTTTCCAAGTCATCTGTCACTGCGAATAGCAAAATAGCAGATACAGTTTACATTTCATTGTAATTTCTAAGTGGTAGGCTAGGGCAATGAACAAATGTTACTGGGCTTTTTACAAATTCCATTTGAGATGTGATCATAGGAACAGTATAATGAATTTATTAAGATTATGAACATGGATTCAGTCTAACAGAGATGTGAATCCTAATGCAGCCATTTATTATCTGTGTGACTTTGGACAACTTAATTGTCTTATCTGAGAATCAGCTTCTACTTATGTAAAAGTACACAAGATTGAAAAGCTATGGGAAGCAGGTCATAGATTGAAATTTGAAAGCTGAGCACAAACAGGCCTCAGAAATAATAGAAGTTAGGGCAGCTCTGGGTATCCTGGTTGTGGTAATGACAGTCTCCTCAGGATGCTGCCATTGAAGTGAGGTAGCTCCAGCCATACATGTCTTGGTATCATTTGGAATTGCCAAGAGTCACATTCCTGGAGCACGCCATCTGTTTGGCCTGTCCTGGATCTCTTGCTTGGTAGGTAAGGTGTTTTATTTGATAGTCCACCAGGACTGCTTGCAATGGGGGAGGTGCAGGTACCCCAAAAGAATTTGGGTGGGTATATAGGAAGAGAAGCTTAGCTGGTAGACACCACAGATGTGTACTATGTGGGTCTAGAGAGGGAATCTTAAAGCAGTGATTTCTGTGTGTACATTTGTACTGTCACATTTGTCTTTACTTCATGAGCCAGGTGTAGAATTAGTTTTTTTTTTAAACCAAATATGTAGGAATTTGGCATGATAACAGCTGTGCCTTATAATTGGCTTTTCCAGAAGCTAAGCTGTGATGCCGTGAGTACCTACTCCAAAGATTGTTGAAACACATCTTTGAACTTTAAG
>NW_026658945.1:0-3781 GCF_009828535.3 Hylobates moloch | reverse complement strand
CTGTTCCCATTATCTCAAGTAGCAGAACATGTTCCATATAAATGCTAAGCCCTCACAGCTGTAGATCACGCGCCTGCCCTTTTGACCTCCACATTCTCACCACCTGTTTCTTTGTTGGATTACCAATAAATAGTGAGGGCTCCCACAGCGCGAGGCCTTCGCGGCCTCCACGCTCGCTGATAGCCACTCGCTCCGAGCTTTCTCTCTCAAACTGTCTTTTTCTCAATCCTTTGACTCTGCCAGACTTTGTCACCCCCACGACCTGGTGTTGGGTCTGATCACCCCAACAACAAGAGTGAAACTCCATCTCAAAAGAAAAAAGAATTAGGAGGATAGCTTCAGTCCAGGAGGTGGAGGTTGCAGTGAGCTGAGATTATACCACTGCACTCCAGCCTGGGCAACAAAGTGAGACTCAGTCTCAAGAAGAAAAGCAGGATTCTGAAGCATAGTTATTAGTATTTTTAAACTTTTAAAGTTTAAGACTAAACTTCTAAGAACAAAAGCCACTTTTTCATTGCTGAAATTTTCAAAGATAATCCTGTTGCTTAATTTATGAAGTTGTTTCACTTCTAACTAAAAATGCAGGCAGTTTAGAGTGTCAAACATATTTTATTACATTTTAAATATTTGGAAGCTATTTTATTGAAATTAGAGCACTTTGAACTCGAATGGCTTCAAATACTAGCTTTCTGAGGAAAACAAGTTAGCATTAAAATACTTCTAAGAATTTCTATTTTCAGTTGGCCCAATATCTTGTTTTATCAGCAGGCAGTTATAGATCATTACATTTTTTCTCTCCAGAAGCAGAGTAGTATTGGACATCCCCTGGTTACTTTTTCTTTCCTTTCTTTCTTTTCTGTGTGTCAGGAGCCACGGTCTTTTCTGTCTCCAGCTTCACGGCAGCTTCCTGAGCAGCCAGAGCTTCCAGCTTTAGGCGCTCAGCTTCCAGCAATTTGTTTCTGTACTCTTCCCGGATGTCGAAAATTTTCTGTCGGGCTTCATCTAAGGAGTCCTGTTCCAAAGCAAAACCCCAAACAGAAAGTTCCACTGGTAAAGGCTTATGTTCCCAGAAAGAAAGAAATAATTCCTTTACCCTGTCATGCCCATACATTCATAGGCAAAATGATTGAAGATTAGTGTATGGTCTCAAAAGCTTATCAATAGACAAAATATAGCAACAAAGGGTTCATGAGATTTTAACACAGTATGGCAAAATAAAAACATTTGTAGAAAAAATAGGCAAAGGTAATGAAAACACATTTTTTTCCCCAAAGGTATTCTGTTTAAATTATTTCAAATATAATCTATATGAGATATTAATAAGCCCAATGTCTCTTGCAAAGTAACTCTGCTCAATAAATTACTAGTTCCCAGCATGTGTGCTATCCCTGACAAAATATATCTGAGCTATACTTGATGAAGCTCCAAATAGTATGGCCAAATCCGTTGGTTACTTTGTTGTTGTCAGCTTGACTTTCATTCTCACCACTTCAGCAAAACTGTATTCATCAAGGATACCAAGGCCTTCTATGTAGCTAAATCCCAGATCATTTATTGTTCTTATTCTTGCTTAACCACACGCTCTCCTCCGGGATCAACTGATTTCACTTAGCTCTTAGATTGTCTTGTCTCACCAGCTGCTCCTATTCAGTCACCTTTGCTGATTTCTCCTTTTCCCCTTCATCTCTTAAAAGGGAAGTGGCCAAATTAATTGCTTACTGTTTCAAAAATAATATAATCAAAGAATAAGTATTAAAGCACAGATGCTAGCCTGAAAAGACTCTTCTAGAAATGACTGCTTTGTCTTCGTCCTTGAATTTATCAAGACATCTTCCATGTTTTTTGCACCCGGCTTAATCTTATTCAGATGTTGGGAAAAGCTGGATGTCAGAATCGGACTTCCTGAAGTTTTTACAAAAGATAGTACTGTAGCTACCATAATAAAACTGGATTGACTAAACCAATTGCAGAAGTACAAGATGATAGTAGTTACATATTAAAAAGAGCAAGAGAATGAGCAGGAGAGAGAGATTTTAAGGAGTGTGTGTAAATAAGTTTAATATGCATCAGTAATCCCTTGAGGAATGAGTATAAAACATTCTCCTATCTGATAAGAAATGTTATTGATCATGTTTCTCTTAAAATGGCTTCAATCAAAACTCGGGCTCTCTCTGTGCCTCACACATAAATGGGTGTGAACTCAAAGCTGTCTATTTTTTCCCCATTTCCTCTCTATCTGCTGCATTTACTTGGTTATTACATACAAAAACCACAAACTGCAATCCTCAAATTCCCTTTTGTTTTCTAATCTAATCTAAATTATTTCCCACATGGTAATTTGAACTTACACAATTTTAATATCCATTCATGGATTTACTGATTCATTAATTAAACTTTTGCGAAGCAGACCTTCCTCTGAAGCTCTGGGGACACAACAGTGAATCTAAACAGAATATCTGTCCACATATAGTCTATACTCCAGCAGAGAACATAAAAAAGGAAAGCATAGTATTTATAATATCTACATTATCATATGCCAATAAATAAATGCACATGCAAAGTGACTGAGGAAAAAAAAATCCTGCATCTGTAGTTGTGGCCCAAATACAGACAATCAGCAGGATTATCTCAGCATTTAGATCTGTATGGTTGGCACTGGTGAAAACACAAAAACCACCAACGGACCCTAAAATCCATGAAATTCCACTTGAAACTCTAAGAAATATCCAGAAGAACATGCCTTAAAGTAAGAGAACACCGTTTGAAGAAGTAAGCAAACTGAGAAATGCTGGAGAAAGGGGAGAAAGGATGTCGAGACCAATGGGTCACAGATTCAGATTACTGCAAGAGAAAAAATACCTAAAGATCGAACTCTGTCTTGAAAACCAAGGTTCACAGAAATCTAGGAGAGGCTTAGAGGCAAAAAACTCAATCTGTCATAAAGCAGGATTTTCTCAGAGACAGAAATGGGTAATCAGGCCATATTTTGATGATTACAACTCTAAAGGAAAATAAAAATCTCAGATCCCCCAAACTCGTTACGCCAAAGGGAAAGATAAGCCTGGAGAGCCTGGAGGCTGAGTCATGCAACACTGCCATTCTTTTCCCAAATGAATAGCTGTTCTTCACAAGCTCCTGTCAAAGCATTTGTACGTTTGTCAGACCCCATAGAAAGGCAAAAAGCTTCACTGTCCAAGCTGTTCCCAGGTAAGTTCTTTGCTGGCCTGGTGGAAACCTTTCAAAAATGTGTACCTTCCCATAAAACAAGGGCATGTCAATGAAAACTTGAGATCTGCAATCCAAGTCTAGCACCTAAAACTAAAGTCCGTTAGATTTCACACTGACAATGTCAGTAACAAGTTTGTCTTCCCAGGTGCAGAACATACAAGGGATCAATCATTCCTCCACCTAACCTGAGATGTCTGCATGGTTGATTCTTCCTTTACTCCCTTCTTAGAATGTTCACCTTATCTGATATAAAATGTGCATTTAATGGGCACTGATTAAAATCTCACAAAAATGTAACCATTTGCCTCACTACCTACGTGCCTCTTCCTACATGCCTTCCCCCCTTTAAAGAAATGTATAAACATTGAACTTCCTGAAAACCCCTTCAGAGAACACAAGCACAGATGTTTCTGTGACTCGTGCTTTTGTTTTTTTTGGGGGGGGCACCCCCTCAAGCTCTAGCTTAACAAATCTCCACTGATGAAACTCTTGCCTCAGTCTCATTGTGGGGCGTCCTCCATCCATAAAGCTGGGAGAGTTCCTTTAGATTCTT
>NW_026658944.1:0-3781 GCF_009828535.3 Hylobates moloch | reverse complement strand
CTGTTCCCATTATCTCAAGTAGCAGAACATGTTCCATATAAATGCTAAGCCCTCACAGCTGTAGATCATGCGCCTGCCCTTTTGACCTCCACATTCTCACCACCTGTTTCTTTGTTGGATTACCAATAAATAGCGTGGGCTCCCACAGCGCGAGGCCTTCGCGGCCTCCACGCTCGCTGATAGCCACTCGCTCCCAGCTTTCTCTCTCAAACTGTCTTTTTCTCAATCCTTTGACTCTGCCAGACTTTGTCACCCCCACGACCTGGTGTTGGGTCTGATCACCCCAACAACGAGAGTGAAACTCCATCTCAAAAGAAAAAAAAATTAGGAGGATAGCTTCAGTCCAGGAGGTGGAGGTTGCAGTGAGCTGAGATTATACCACTGCACTCCAGCCTGGGCAACGGAGGGAGACTCGGTCTCAAGAAGAAAAGCAGGATTCTGAAGCATAGTTATTAGTATTTTTAAACTTTTAAAGTTTAAGACTAAATTTCTAAGAACAAAAGCCACTTTTTCATTGCTGAAATTTTCAAAGATAATCCTGTTGCTTAATTTATGAAGTTGTTTCACTTCTAACTAAAAATGCAGGCAGTTTAGAGTGTCAAACATATTTTATTACATCTTAAATATTTGGAAGCTATTTTATTGAAATTAGAGCACTTTGAACTCGAATGGCTTCAAATACTAGGTTTCAGAGGAAAACAAGTTAGCATTAAAATATTTCTAAGAATTTCTATTTTCAGTTGGCCCAATATCTTGTTTTATCAGCAGGCAGTTATAGATCATTACAAATAGATTTTTTTCTCTCCAGAAGCAGGGTAGTACTGGACATCCCCTGGTTACTTTTTCTTTCCTTTCTTTCTTTTCTGTGTGTCGGGAGCCACGGTCTTTTCTGTCTCCAGCTTCACGGCAGCTTCCTGAACAGCCAGAGCTTCCAGCTTTAGGCGCTCAGCTTCCAGCAATTTGTTTCTGTACTCTTCCCGGATGTCGAAAATTTTCTGTCGGGCTTCATCTAAGGAGTCCTGTTCCAAAGCAAAACCCCAAACAGAAAGTTCCACTGGTAAAGGCTTATGTTCCCAGAAAGAAAAAATAATTCCTTTACCCTGTCCTTTATGCCCATACCTTCACAGGCAAAATGATTGAAGATTAGTGTATGGTCTCAAAAGCTTATCAATAGACAAAATATAGCAACAAAGGGTTCATGAGATTTTAACACAGTATGGCAAAATAAAAACATTTGTAGAAAAAATAGGCAAAGGTAATGAAAACACATTTTTTTCCCCAAAGGTATTCTGTTTAAATTATTTCAAATATAATCTATATGAGATATTAATAAGCCCAATGTCTCTTGCAAAGTAACTCTGCTCAATAAATTACTAGTTCCCAGCATGTGTGCTATCCCTGACAAAATATATCTGAGCTATACTTGATGAAGCTCCAAATAGTATGGCCAAATCCGTTGGTTACTTTGTTGTTGTCAGCTTGACTTTCATTCTCACCACTTCAGCAAAACTGTATTCATCAAGGATACCAAGGCCTTCTATGTAGCTAAATCCCAGATCATTTATTGTTCTTATTCTTGCTTAACCACACGCTCTCCTCCGGGATCAACTGATTTCACTTAGCTCTTAGATTGTCTTGTCTCACCAGCTGCTCCTATTCAGTCACCTTTGCTGATTTCTCCTTTTCCCCTTCATCTCTTAAAAGGGAAGTGGCCAAATTAATTGCTTACTGTTTCAAAAATAATATAATCAAAGAATAAGTATTAAAGCACAGATGCTAGCCTGAAAAGACTCTTCTAGAAATGACTGCTTTGTCTTCGTCCTTGAATTTATCAAGACAGCTTCCATGTTTTTTGCACCCGGCTTAATCTTATTCAGATGTTGGGAAAAGCTGGATGTCAGAATCGGACTTCCTGAAGTTTTTACAAAAGATAGTACTGTAGCTACCATAATAAAACTGGATTGACTAAACCAATTGCAGAAGTACAAGATGATAGTAGTTACATATTAAAGAGAGCAAGAGAATGAGCAGGAGAGAGATTTTAAGGAGTGTGTGTAAATAAGTTTAATATGCATCAGTAATCCCTTGAGGAATTAGTATAAAACATTCTCCTATCTGATAAGAAATGTTATTGATCATGTTTCTCTTAAAATGGCTTCAATCAAAACTCGGGCTCTCTCTGTGCCTCTCACATAAATGGGTGTGAACTCAAAGCTGTTTATTTTTTCCCCATTTCCCCTCTATCTGCTGCATTTACTTGGTTATTACATACAAAACCACAAACTGCAATCCTCAAATTCCCTTTTGTTTTCTAATCTAATCTAAATTATTTCCCACATGGTAAATTGAACTTACACAATTTTAATATCCATTCATGGATTTACTGATTCCTTAATTAAACGTGCGAAGCAGACCTTCCTCTGAAGCTCTGGGGACACAACGGTGAATCTGAACAGAATATCTGTCCACATATAGTCTATACTCTAGCAGAGAACATAAAAAATGAAAGCATAGTATTTATAATATCTACATTATATGCCAATAAATAAATGCTCATGCAAAGTGACTGAGGAAAAAAAAATCCTGCATCTGTAGTTGTGGCCCAAATACAGACAATCAGCAGGATTATCTCAGCATTTAGATCTGTATGGTTGGCACTGGTGAAAACACAAAAAACTACCAACAAACCCTAAAATCCATGAAATTCCACTTGAAACTCTAAGAAATATCCAGAAGAACATGCCTTAAAGTAAGAGAACACCGTTTGAAGAAGTAAGCAAACTGAGAAATGCTGGAGAAAGGGGAGAAAGGATGTCGAGACCAATGGGTCACAGATTCAGATTACTGCAAGAGAAAAAATACCTAAAGATCGAACTCTGTCTTGAAAACCAAGGTTCACAGAAATCTAGGAGAGGCTTAGAGGCAAAAAACTCAATCTGTCATAAAGCAGGATTTTCTCAGAGACAGAAATGGGTAATCAGGCCATATTTTGATGATTACAACTCTAAAGGAAAATAAAAATCTCAGATCCCCCAAACTCGTTACGCCAAAGGGAAAGATAAGCCTGGAGAGCCTGGAGGCCTAGTCATGCAACACTGCCATTCTTTTCCCAAATGAATAGCTGTTCTTCACAAGCTCCTGTCAAAGCATTTGCACTTTTGTCAGAACCCACAGAGAGGCAAAAAGCTTCACTGTCCAAGCTTTTCCCAGGTAAGTTCTTTGCTGGCCTGGTGGAAACCTTTCAAAAATGTGTACCTTCCCATAAAACAAGGGCATGTCAATGAAAACTTGAGATCTGCAATCCAAGTCTAGCACCTAAAACTAAAGTCCGTTAGATTTCACACTGACAATGTCAGTAACAAGTTTGTCTTCCCAGGTGCAGAACATACAAGGGATCAATCATTCCTCCACCTAACCTGAGATGTCTGCATGGTTGATTCTTCCTTTACTCCCTTCTTAGAATGTTCACCTTATCTGATATAAAATGTGCATTTAATGGGCACTGAGTAAAATCTCACAAAAATGTAACCATTTGCCTCACTACCTACGTGCCTCTTCCTACATGCCTTCCCCCCTTTAAAGAAATGTATAAACATTGAACTTCCTGAAAACTCCTTCAGAGAACACAAGCACAGATGTTCCTGTGACTGGTGTTTTTTGTTTTTTTGGGCACCCCCTCAAGCTCTAGCTTAACAAATCTCCACTGATGAAACTCTTGCCTCAGTCTCTCATTGTGGGGCGTCCTCCATCCATAAAGCTGGGAGAGTTCCTTTAGATTCTT
>NW_026658943.1:0-3782 GCF_009828535.3 Hylobates moloch | reverse complement strand
TGTTGTTTTTATTGGAAGATGTTCCTTTTTCCACTATAGGCCCCTTAGCGCTCTGAATGTCCCCTTGCAGTTTCTACAGAAAGAGAGTTGCAGAACTGCTCAATCAATAGTAAACTTCCACTCTGTTAGTTGAATTCGCAGAACAGTAAGAAGTTTCAAAGAATGCTTCTGTGTAGTTTTTATGTCTAGATATCCCTTTTTCCACTATAGGCTTCATAGCGCTCAGAATGTCCACTTGCAGTTTCTACAGAAAGAGTGTTTCAGAACTGCTCAATCAAAAGTAATGTTCAACCCTGTTAGTTGAATGCACAGAACAGAAAGAAGTTTCACAGAATGCTTCTGTGTTGATTTTATTGGAAGATGTTCCTTTTTCCACTATGGGCCCCTTAGTGCTCCGAATGACCTCTTGCAGTTTCTACAGAAAGAGAGATTCAGAACTGCTCAATCAAAAGCAATCTTTAACTCTGTTAGTTGAATGCACAGAACAGAAAGGAGTTTCACAGAATGCTTCTATGTAGTTTTTATATGTAGATATTCCTTTTTTAACTATAGGCCCCTAAGCGCTCCGAATGTCCACTTGCAGTTTCTACAGAAAGAGTGATTCAGAACTGCTCAATCAAAAGGAAAATTCAACTATGTTAGTTGAATGCACAGAACAGAAAAAAGTTTCACAGAATACTTCTGTGTAGTTTTTATTTGAAGATATTTCTTTTTCCACTACAGGCCCTTTAGTGCTCTGAATATCCACCTGCAGTTTCTACAGAAAGAGGGTTTCAGAACTGCTCCATCAAAATTAAGCTTCAACTCTGTTAGATGAATGCACAGAACAGAAAGAAGTTTCACAGAATGCTTCTGTGTAATTTTTACTTGAAGATATTCCTTTTTCCTCTATAGGCCAGGTAGCGCTTCGAATGTCCACTTGCAGTTTCTACAGAAAGGGTGTTTCAGAACTCCGCAATCAAAAGTAAGGTTCAACCCCTTTAGTTGAATACACAGAACAGAAAGATGTTTCACAGAACGCTTCTGTGTTGTTTTTATTGGAAGATGATCCTTTTTACACTATAGGCCCCTTAGCGCTCTGAATGTCCCCTTGCAGTTTCTACAGAAAGAGAGTTTCAGAACTGCTCAATCAATAGTAAGCTTCCACTCTGTTAGTTGAATTCACAGAACAGAAAGAAGTTTCAAGGAATCCTTCTGTGTCGTTTTTATGTCTAGATATCCCTTTTTCCACTATAGGCTTCATAGCGCTCAGAATATCCACTTGCAGTTTCTACAGAAAGAGTGTTTCAGAACTGCTCAATCAAAAGTAATTTTAAAACCTGTTAGTTGAATGCACAGAACAGAAAGAAGTTTCACAGAATGCTTCTGTGTAGTTATAATTTGAAGATATTCCTTATTCCACTATAGGCCCCCTAGCGCTCCGAATGTCCACTTACAGTTTCTACAGAAAGAGTGTTTCAGAACTGCTCAATCAAAAGGAATATTCAACTCTGTTAGTTGAATGCAGAGAACAGAAAGAAGTTTCACAGAATACTTCTGTGTAGTTTTTATTTGAAGATATTTCTTTTTGCACTACAGGCCCTTTAGTGCTCTGAATATCCACCTGCAGTTTCTACAGAAAGAGGGTTTCAGAACTGCTCAATCAAAAGTAAGCTTCAACTCTGTTAGTTGAATGCACAGAACATAAAGAAGTTTCACAGAATGCTTCTGTGTAATTTTTACTTGAAGATATTCCTTTTTCCTCAGTAGGCCAGATAGCGCTTCGAATGTCCACTTGCAGTTTCTACAGAAAGAGTGTTTCAGAACTCCTCAATCAAAAGTAAGGTTCAACACCTTTAGTTGAATACACAGAACAGAAAGAAGTTTCACAGAACGCTTCTGTGTTGATTTTATTGGAACATGTTCCTTTTTCCAATATAGGGCCCTTAGTGCTCCGAATGTCCTCTTGCAGTTTCTACAGAGAGATTCAGAACTGCTCAATCAAAAGCAAACTTTAACTCTGTTAGTTGAATGCACAGAACCGAAAGGAATTTAACAGAATGCTTCTCTGTAGTTTTTATTTGCAGATATACCCTTTTTAACTATAGGCCCATTAGCGCTCCGAATGTCCACTTGCAGTTTCTACAGAAAGAGTGTTTCCGAACTCCTCAATCAAAAGTAAGGTTCAACCCCTTTAGTTGAATACACAGAACAGAAAGAAGTTTCACAGAACGCTTCTGTGTTGGTTTTATTGGACGATGTTACTTTTTCCACTGTAGGACCCTTAGCGCTCTAAATGTCCCCGTGCACTTTCTACAGAAAGAGAGTTTCAGAACTGCTGAATCAAAAGAAGATTCAACTCGGTTAGTTGAATGCCCAGAACTGAAAGAAGTTTCACATAATCCTTCTCTGTAGTTTTTATTTGAAGATATTCCTTTTTCCACTATAGGCCCCTTAGCGCTCCGAATGTCCACTTGCAGTTTCAACAGATAGAGTATTTCAGAACTGCTCAATCAATAGTAAGCTTCCACTCTGTTAGTTGAATGGACAGAACAGAAAGAAGTTTCACAGAATGCTTCTGTGTAGTAATAATTTGAAGATATTCCTTTTTGCACTATAGGCCTCCTAGCCCTCCGAATGTCCACTTGCAGTTTCTACAGAAAGAGTGTTTCAGAACTGCTCAATCAAAAGTAATGTTCAACCCTGTTAGTTGAATGCACAGTACAGAGAGAAGTTTCACAGAATGCTACTTTGTGGTTATAAGTTGAAGATACTCCTTTTTCCACTATAGGCCTCCTAGCGCTCCAAATGTCCACTTGCAGTTTCTGCAGAAAGAGTGTTTCAGAACTGCTCAATCAAAAGTAATGTTCAACCCTGTTAGTTGAATGCACAGAACAGAGAGAAGTTTCACAGAATTCTTCTGTGTAGTTATAATGGGAAGATATTCCTTTTTCCACTATAGGCCCCCGAGCGCTCCGAATGTCCACTTGCAGTTTCTACAGAAAGAGTGTTTCAGGACTGCTCAATCAAAAGTAAGCTTCAACACTCTTAGTTGAATACACAGAACAGAAAGAAGTTTCACAGAATGCTTCTGTGTTGATTTTATTGGAAGATGTTCCTTTTTCAAATATAGGGCCCTTGGTGCTCCGAATGTCCACTTGCAGTTTCTGCCGAAAGAGAGATTCAGAACTGCTCAATCACAAGCCACCTTTAAATCTGTTAGTTGAATGCACAGAACCGAAAGGAGTTTAACAGAATGCTTCTCTGTATTTTTTATTTGCAGATATTCCTTTTTAAACTATAGGACCCTTAGGGCTCCGAATGTCCACTTGCAGTTTCTACAGAAAGAGTGTTTCAGAACTGCTCAATCAAAAGGAAAATTCAACTCTGTTACTTGAAAGGACAGAACAGAAAGAAGTTTCACAGAATGCTTCTATGTAGTTTTTATTTGCAGATATTCCATTTTCCACTACTGGCTCATTAGGGCTCCGAATGTCCACTTGCAGTTTCTACAGAAAGAGTGTTTCAGAACTGCTCAATCAAAAGGAAAATTCAACTCTGTTAGTTGAATGGACAGAATAGAAAGAAGTTTCACAGAATGCTTCTGTGTAGTTTTTATTTGAAGATATTTCTTTTTCCACTACAGGCCCTATAGTGCTTTGAATATCCACCTGCAGTTTCTACAGAAAGAGGGTTTCAGAACTGCTCAATCAAAAGTAAGCTTCAACTATGCTAGTTGAATGCACAGAACAGGAAGAAGTTTCACAGAATGCTTCTGTGTAATTTTTACTTGAAGATATTCC
>NW_026658942.1:0-3784 GCF_009828535.3 Hylobates moloch | reverse complement strand
CTGGACACATACACCCTCCCAAGACTAAATCAGGAAGAAGTCGAATCCCTGAATAGACCAACAACAAGTTCTGAAATTGAGGCAGTAATTAATAGCCTATGAACCAAAACAAAAATCCCAGGACCAGATGGATTCATAGCCGAATTCTCCCAGAGGTACAAAAAGGAACTACTACCATTCCTTCTGAAATTATTCCAAACAATAGTAAAAGAGGGACTCCTCCATAACTCATTTTATGAGACCAGCATTATCCTGATACCAAAACCTGGCAGAGGCACAACAAAAAAAGAAAGTGTCAGGCCAATATCCCTGATGAACGTCCATGCGAAAATCCTCAATAAAATACTGGAAAACCAAATCCAGCAACACATCGAAAAGCTTATCCACCATGAACAAGTCAGCTTCATCCCTGGGATACAAGGCTGGTTCAACATATGCAAATCAATAAAGGTAAGCCATCACATAAACAGAACCAATGACAAAAACCACATGATTATCTCAATAGATGCAGAAAGGCCTTTGATAAAATTCAACATCCCTTCATGCTAAAAACTCTTAATAAACTAGGTATTGATTGAACATATCTCAAAATAATAAAAGCTACAACCTAATGATATCATAGCCATTGTAACATCATAGCACAATGCATTACTCATGTGTTTGTGGCAATCCTGGTATAAACAAACCTACTGGCCGGGTGTGGTGGTTCACACCTGTAATCCCGCACTTTGGAAGGCTGAGAAAGGATGATTGCTTGAGTCCAGGAGTTCCAGACCAGCGAGGGCAACATGGTGTGACCCTGTCTTTACTTTTTAAAAAAACAATACAACAACAGCAAAAACCTACTGCACTGCCAGTGGTATAAAAGTATAACACATACAATTATGTACAGTACATAATACTTGATAATGATAATAAACAACTATGTTATTGGTTTATATATTTTCTATACTATACCTTTAATTATTATTTTAAAGTATATTCCTTCTACTTATTAAAAAAAAGAAAAGTTAACTGCAAAACAGCCTCAAGCAGATCTTTCAGGAGGTATTTCAAAAGAAGACATTGTTATCATAGGAGAAGACAGCTCTGTGCATGTTATTGTCCCTGAAAACCTCCCAGTAGGACAAGATGTGGAGGTGAAAAGAGTGATATTGATTATTTTGACCCTATGCAAGCCTATGCTAATGTTTGTGTATTAGTTATTAACAGAAAGATTTAAAAAGTTTAAAATATAGAAAAAAATAGAAAAAGCTCATAGCATAAGAATATAAAGAAAGAAATTTTTTCTTTTTTTAGAAAGGGTCTTCTTATGTTTCCCAGGCTGGAGTGGAGCGTCTATTCACAGGTGCAATCTTGCAGTCTTTTTAGTGCACTACAGCCTGGACTCAAGGAATCCCCGTCTCAGCCTCTCAAGTAGCTGGAATTACAGGTGCCCACCACTGTGCCCAGCAAAGAGAAAACAATTTGAGCTATAAAATGTGTTTTTGTCTTAAGCTAAGTGCTATTACAACAGAGTCAAAAGCTAGAAAAAAGTAAAAGTTTATGAGGTAAAAGAGTCATAGAAAGCTAAGGTTCATTTATTACTGAAGAAAGAAAAATATTCTTTCATAAATTTAGTGTTAGCCTGGTACATGTTTATAAAGTACACAGTAGTGTAAAGTAATGGCCTAGGACTTCACATTCACTCACCATTTATTCATTGACTCATCCAGAGCAACTTCCAGTCCTGCAAACTCCATTCATGTTTAGTGCCCTATACAAGTGTAGCATTTTCTATTTTTTGTACTATTTTTACTCTACCTTTTCTATGTTTAGATACACAAATACTTACCTTTGTGTTACCATTGCCTAAGGTATTCAGTACAGTGACATGCTGTACAGGTTTGTAGCCTAGGAACAATAGGCTATGCCATATAGCGTAAGTATGTAATAGGCTATAGAGTGTAAGTTCGTGTAAGTACACTCTATGATGTTCACACAGTGACAAAATCCCCTAACAATGCATTTCTCAGAACATATTGCCATTATTAAGTAGCACATGACTATTATATGAGGAAAGCATTGCCATGATTCCAAAGCTAGACTAAGACACTATAAAAAAACTACACACCAATATCCCTAATGAAAATCCATAACAAAATACTATCAAACAGAATTCGACAATATATTAAAAAGGTTATACACCAAGACTGAGTACTAATTATTCTGAGAAGAAATGCAAAGACGGTTCAACATACAAAAATCAATGACTGTACTATACCACCTAACAGAATGAAGGGAAAAACATACCTCATCATATCAATGGATGAAGAAAAACATTTGACAAATTTCAGTGCTCTTTTATGATTAAAAGAAAAACACATTAAACCAAGTACAAATACAAGGAAACTGTTTTAATATTATATCAGATATGAAAAGCCTGCAGCTAATATCATATTCAACGGTGACTGTCTGTAAGATTTCCCTCTGAGATCAGGAATAAGATAAGGATAACTGCTTCCACCACTTGTATTCAATATACTACTGGAAGTACTAGCAAGAGCAATGAGGCAAGAAGAAAGAGTGAAAGTCATCTAAATTGGAAAGGAAGAAGTAAGATTATCTCTGTTTTTAGATGGCATGATCTTAGATGTACAAAATCCTAAAGATTATACAAAAAAAAAAAAACCCGTTAGAACTAATAAGTAAAATCAGCAGAGTTGCAGGACACAAAATCAGCACCTAAAAATCAGTTAGGTTTCTAAACACTAACAACAAACAATGTGAAAATAAAATTAGGAAGACATTTCTGTTTACAATAGTATCAAAACAAGAATATATGTATGTATAAACCTAACCAAAGAGGGGAAAGCTATACACTGAAAACTACAAAATTTTGCTGAAACAGATTAAAGAAGACACAAATAAGTAGAAAGCTATTCTTATGTTCATGGATTAGAATACTTAATATTGTGCATGGTTCAACACTTCCCAAAGAGATCTACATATTTAGTGTAATATCTATCAAAATCTAAAAGGTGTTTTTTAGAGAAATGGAAAAATCCATCCAAAAAACACATGGAATTTCAAGAGACCTGTAATAGTGAAAATAATCTTGAAAAGAGGAAGTAAAATATCTCACACTTAGTTACTTGTAAACTTACCACAAATCTACAATAATCAAAGTGGTATGGTACTAGAATAAAGACAGATAAATAGACCAAAAAATAGATTAGAGAACCTAAAATTAAAGGTTCACATGATACAGAACCTAAAAACAAAGGCTCAAATGATTTTTATCAAGAATGCCAAAACCATTTCATCAGAAAAGAACAGTCTTTTCAACCAATGATATTGGAAACCTTGATACTCACATGCAAATGAATTAAGGTGGACTCTTTCCTTACAACACATACAGAAAAACTCAAAATGCAATAACATAAATGTAGGACTTAAAACTATAAAATTATTAAAAGAAAACAGCAAGAAAAAACTTCATGACATTGGGTTTGGCAATGAGTTCTTAGAAATAATGACAAAAATATAGAAATAAAAGAAAAAATAGATACATTTGACTACACAAAATTTAAAACTTTCATGAGTCAAAAAATACAATCATCAGAATGAAACTGCAACCTACAGAGTGGAAGAAATATTTTCAAATCCTACATCTGATACATGGTTAATATCCAAGCCATCTAAAGAACTCATACAACTCAACATCAAAAATAATAAATAAGTAAATAAATAACTCCTTTAAAAATTGGGCAAAGGACTTGAATAGTCATTTTCCAAGGAAGAT
>NW_026658941.1:0-3785 GCF_009828535.3 Hylobates moloch | reverse complement strand
CGTGCCTGATAAAAAAGAGCAGAGCAAGAATAATTTTTCTTTGTTTAGGATACTTTTGTTCTTGAATTTATCTTTTCAGAAGAACTAACCTTAGTCAAAAGAAGCAAAATTTCACTCAGGAGGAATACGTTTAAGAGATCTATTATATAACACAATACTATAGCTAATAACAATGTATTGTACACTTGAAAATTATAAGACAATAGTGTTTTCATCACAAAAAAAGAGAAGCACATGAGGTAATGCATATGTTAATTAGCTCAATTTAGCCATTCCATAGTGTATACATATTTCAAAACATCATGTTGTACACCATAAATATATACAATTATGTTTGTCAATTTAAACAAATAAAGACAAGGGGAGAAACACTAAAAATAAAACACTAAAAATAAAGGCAATAATAAGTAGAAAAGGCAAAAAGAAAAAGAACTAGCCTTAACATTTACCATGAAGACTCCTACTTTCTCAAAACTAAATTATTTAGCATCTGTAAAATGCTAAGACTGCATTCCTCCCAGTGTCATGTGACTTACCTGTTTATCAAAGGCTACCCATGATGGTACATCACTTCCATCTCCTTTAGGATATATGCTACATTTCGGCTTTATCTTTTGCCCCAGAAGTGGTTCTCCACCTATTCCAGGCTTTTCATCACTCACCAACATCATAACATTGTTGCAAAAGCCCCAGTGTTGGGATTTGTGAAACTTCTCCTTTCCCACCTGTGAACATAAGAGACAACATAAAATAGCCAAAGTTACTCTTTATGACTTTTCTAACCTGTTTGTAAAATGTCAACACATTTTCTTACCATGTATTTTTCCCTCACAAAATGCAAATAAAGTGGCAAATAATTATGATCAATCTTTATCCATAAAGTTGTCACATTCTTAAATTTAATTCATTTTAATCAATTCAAAACATTGAAAAGCAGTAAACATAAACCTAATGTTCCATGCTATATAAAACATTAAAAGATGACTATTACTGCAAGTAAATATTTAGAACATTAGCTTGCTAATTGGTCTTTCCTACTTGTTTGCCAAGAATGCAAACAGCGAAAAAAAAAGAAAGAAAGAAAAAACTGCTCTGCTTCAGGATAAAAAGTGTATGTAACTGTTTTCCACAGAAGTCTAAACATTATTTTCACCAAAACAGAGAACAAAATCTTTTCCTCATTAAAGTTAATGTAACAGGAAATTCTTCAGAGCTGACATTCTCCTTTAATTGCAAAACCTTAACTCCCACCTTTTCTGGTGATCTGGAGAGAAAGGAGAAGCACAGATAGAACTAGCAAGGGCTGGCAAGGACATGGCCAGCATCAACATTTGTGCACTGCTGCTGGGAAGGTAAAGTAGGACAATCACTCTGAGGAGTGATGTGGCAATAGGAGCAAAGAGAGAGGCATATATGTCCTATGGCCTAGCCAATCCACTCCTACAGAAGTATCTTGTCTTAGGCACAAGGAACTGCATATCAGACTATTTGTTACAGCATTGTTTGCAAAAGCGAAAAATAGGAAACCACTGAAATGTCTACCCAATAGCAGAAAAGATATATCCCTTTATAACATGGAATATTAATACAGAGTCTAATGTGTAATATATCAATATAGACAAATCTAGGCTGGGCACAGTGGCTCACGCCTGTAATCCCAGCACTTTGGGAGGCCGAGGCGGGAGGATCACCTGAGGTCAAGAGTTCAAGACCAGCCTGGCCAACATGGTGAAACCCCATCTCTACTAAAAATATAAAAAATTAGCTGGGCATGGTGGTGGGCACCTGTAATCCCAGCTATTTGGGAGGCTGAGGCAGGAGAACAGTTTGAACCTGGGAGGTGGAGGTTGCAGTGAGCTGAAATCATGCCACTGCACTCCAGCCTGGGCAACAAGAGCAAAACTCTATCTCAAACAAACAAACAAACAAACAAAATAGACAAATCTCAAAAACTGTCAGGCAAAAAATATAGGTAGCTGAAGTACACATAAAATTTCACAACACATATATAAAGCTGGAAAATACTCAAAAAACACGGTAATATTTATGGATAATACATGCATAGAAATGATAAGCAGCAAATTCAAGATTATATAATGTTCATGATAATAAATGAACACTCATATGCCCCACAGCCCTGCATAAAAAATAAATACCTCAGAGATAACTGAAGCTTTATCTCAGAGCTCATAGCCCTGCCTCCCTTATCCAGAGGTAACCATTATCCTGAATTTGCTTCTTTAATGTTAGCATATTGCCCAGGACTGTATATAGCCAGGGCAATAGCCTCTTGCAAAACATGATGCCTTGGCAGAGAAGTCTGATAGGGTCAAAAAGACCTCATTTCCTTTTGTGGTAAAGGCAGCCTGGAAGAATGAGGAACGCCTGAGCAGCCCTCTCCAGGGGAGTCAGGGCCAAAACAGCTGCCCTGGGCAGATAACAGCCTAGCTCTAGGGCTGGGAGAGGAAAGCTAGATGCAATGGTTAGGATGGTAAGCTGTAGCTGGCTCTGCCCGTTAGGAAATCAATTGTCACTACCTCCACCATTCCCTCCACTCTGTCTCTCTCTCTGTCTCTGTCTCTCTCTCTCTCACGTATACACACACACACACTTGCTCACACATACAATCAGATCACCACAAGTCAGTCCCAGATCCCCATAAAACAAAGCAAAATTTGGGTTTCAGAAAACGAATCGTGGAATAATATAGAATTTAATAATGATATACTGTCTCCTAAAGCAAGTAACTCCGAGTAATCACAAAGTCACCTCGAACCAACAAATGTTTCTTAAATACTTGCTATAGTCCTAACTTTGTGCCAAATATACAAGTTAAATTAAGCATAAGACTCAGCCCCTGCCCTGAAGAAAAAAACCCACAATCTTGCGGAGGGAGCAAGATTTAGATATATAAAATGATACCGTTTGGATGTTTGTCCTCTCCAAATCTCATGTTGAAATGTGATTCTCAATGTTGGAGGTGGGGCCTGGTGGGAGGTGATTGGATCGTGGGGGCAGATCGCTCATGAATGGTTTCACACCATCCCCTTAGTGATAAATGAGTTGTCGCTAGTTAGTTCACATGAGATCTGCTTGTTTAAGAGTCTGGGACCTCCCCCTTCTCTCTCTTTCTCCCACTCTCACCATGTGATACACTGGCTCTCCCTTTGCCTTCCACTGTGATTGGAAGCTTTCTGAGGCCCCCATCAGAAGCAGATGACAACACCACACTTCTTGTACAGCCTGCAGAACCATGAGCCAATTAAGCCTTTTTTAAATAAATTACCCAGCCTCACGTATTTCTTTATAGCAACACGAGAACAGCCAAATACAGCAAACAACTAGAAAACAGTACAGCTACCATTTTTGACTGCTTACTATGAGCTGGATGCTTTACTAAGGGTTTTATATCTCATTTATTATCTCATTTCATTATCACAGAACTGTTTTAGCAGTGTTATTACTGCCATTTTTCCAATGAGGAAACCAAGGCAGAGAGAGGGAGACTGGCCCACCCAAGGTTACACAGTAACTAGTGGAGCCTGCATCTGAACCTAAGATCATGTGACCCTAAGCTCTGGTAAGTGTGTGGCTAAGTGTATGGCTGACTAGAGCCATACACTGATGGGCTGGAGCAGTAGTGTTGAGGTTCTGTGGATAACTGGATACTGTCTTGGGCCTGGAGGAATGAGATGAATTAGATAGGAGAGGAGAGGCAAGGATGTTCTAAGCAGGGTTATGAGTGATGTACTGCAGCTGAGCTGACAGCACCTAGGGAGAGGGGC
>NW_026658940.1:0-3786 GCF_009828535.3 Hylobates moloch | reverse complement strand
TGACTTCAAGGTAGACTTTGTTAACAACACCAAAATGGTGGACAGAGACATCTTCCTTTCTTAGCCAGGCCTGGACTTGAGCAAATTGTAAATTTAACCTCTTCTTCTTTCCCCTGCCCTTCTCTAAACCTTCAGCCTCCTCTGCAGGAACACTGGAGACCCGTCATTACCTCTTTATGATCTGAATTTAAGATCAAGGTGGCCCTTCTCCTGGTTGCATTTGAAGTCTTCTCTATAATTATGATAATTCTTTTATCAGTGAGAGGAGATGTCCGGGGGCAGTGGGGCAGGGGTGGGGGGGTGGGGGGACGCAGAAACTCATCAGACTCAGGAAATGAGACTAGTTGGCTGTGAGATAGCTTTGGCCACTAGGCTCTATTTCCAAGCTTTTTTTTTTTTTTTTTTTTTTTTTTTTTGCAGTTAAGTATGACCATGTCGCTGAGTTCTGGCCAGTGCATGTGGGTGGAAATGACATGCACCACTTCCAGACCTGGCCCATCTCATGCTCCTCCTTCCCCTTCCCTAGCCTCAATGGGGAGGCCACCTGCTAGACACAGAAGAGCCACCAGATGGAAGAAGCCTGGGTCTCTGAAATACTGCTTGGAGGAGACTACTCTGCCTGCAAACTAGAAGCACTGATTTTGGACTTTTTGGGAGGAGAAAGAGAAATTTTTATTATGTGAAGCCATTGAGTTTGGGGAGGAGACTGGTTATCTGCTATAGCATCTAGAATGTTACCTTAACCAGCACAGTAAGGAGGTGGGCCACTGCAAAAGAACGTTGAATGAGATACTCTCTGTGCTGTGTGCGAAAGCTTGGGCAGGCTATGCAGGAAGTTGGGCTGGGTTCAGATCCTGCCTTGCCATTTCCTGCCTGTGCTATTCTTCCAAAGGCTCTGAGCCAGCTATTTTAAAAGTCTTAAAGCTGAGACACCCATCATTGCCCGATCACTCTCTTCTCAAGAGATTCTGGGAGAATCAGAGACCTGGAAAGTAGGGCAAGGGTTCTTTGATTTCAGCTCTGTTTTAATATTTTTACCTTGGCTACGAGTTTAGAGCAAAATAAAAAATGCCCTGCAGGAACAGCTTTTCCAGTTCCCCTTTTGCTGCCTCTTTTTTCCTTCCTTCCATATCTTAGGATGAATGTGGATACAGGCAGCCTGGATTCATGGCCGGCTCTGCCATTTTTAGCTGTGTGACCTCAGCCAAGTGTCCCTGCCTTCCTAGGTCTCCATTTCCACATGTGTAAATTGAAGAGAATATGACCTTACCTTGCCCGGTAGTGTGAATTAAAGACGTAATATTAAAAGATGAGCACACAGGAAGCCCTCGGGGGACATAACAGAAGCAGGACAGGGCTCCCACTTCCGTTAGTACTATTACTTCTAACCTTTACACTCCCTGATTTGTGCTTCTCTTCAACCCTTCATTCAGTAACCATTTATTGGGTACCTACTATGTGCCAGGGAGTGAACAAGAAGGCAAAGTTTCTGCCCTCTTAAAGCTTGCAATCTGGCAGAGAGGTAAATGTATTTTAAGTGAACAGACATAAAATAATTGCAAATTGTAATAGATGCTATAAAGGAAATAAACAGTTTGCTGAGATAGAGAACAAGGGGTGAGGGGAAGGTGACACACATCTTGAATGTGACATTCAGGGAAGGTCTCCCTGAGGCGGTGACGTTTCTATGAGCCCTGAAGACTGAGAGACGATCAGACAACAGAAGAGCTAAAGGGGGCGCCATCTGAGCAGAGAGAGAGGCTCTTGCAAAGGCCTTCAGGTGACCACCTGTGGTGGTCAAGAGGCAGATAGGAGGCCAGTGAGTGGTTAGCAGAGGGTATGAGAGGCCAGGAGCTAGGAACCCAACAGGACTTCTGGATTGATAGGTCTCACCCTGCCTGACAGGCCATGGGACAGAAGGTGAATTTTTAAAATGTACATATATAAGTGTAATAAGTCATTTAAACAGGAGTTTCGTGGTCCACCTTATATTTTTACAACAGTAGTTCTCAAAGTGTGATCCTCAGCCCAGGAGCACCACCTGGGAATTTGTGAGGCATGGAAATTCGCAGGTCCACTTCTGGCCTAATGAATCACAGGCTCTGCGAGTGGAACTCAGCTGTCTGTATTTTAACAAGCCCTCCAGGAGATGCTGCTACTGCTGGTCTGGACTGGAAGCTCAGTGATTCTCAATCCTGGATGCACAAAAGAATCATCTAACCTTGGGAGGCCAAAGCAGGTAGATCGCTTGAGGTCAGGAGTTTGAGACCAGCCTGAGCAACATGGTGAAACCCCATCTCTACTAAAAATACAAAAAATTAGCTGGGTATGGTGGCACACACGTAGTCCTAGCTACTTGGGAGGCTGAGGCTGGAGAATCGCTAGAACCTCGGAGGTTGAGGTTGCAGTGAGCCTAGATGGCACCACTACACTCTAGCCTGGGTGACACAGCAAGACTCTGTCTCAAAAAATAAAAATAAAAAGAACCATCCAGAAGCTTTCATGAGCTTCGAATGTTGAGAGACCTTCTACCCACTACCCCTAGATTCTGATTTAATTAGTCAGGGTTTGGCCCCTGGGTGTTGGTAGGTCTTGAATGTTCCCCAAGGCATTCCATAGCTACAGCAGGTAGGACCACAGCTCTAGCTGCTGCGTGGAGAATAGACAGCAGGGGGAAGGGAGGAGACGCAAGAAGATCAGGAGGCTAATGCAGTGGTCCAGGTGAGGGATGATGGTGGCAGAGAATATGAAGGGGCTTAGACAGATTTTAAATATATTTCGCAGAGAAAAACCCAACAGGGCTTTTAGATTGATAGGATATGGGGTGGAGAGGTGGGACTTATGTTCAGCATCAGATTGAAGGGAATGCCAGCCATAATAGTAAAGACCCTGTGCTTGTAGATAGCCTGCAGCTAGAAGGCCCTGGCAACATAGACTAACGCTGAGCACAGGGCCCCAAAGAAGTCCATCTTCTCTATCTGCCTGGCAACAAAGAAGATTTAAGCAAACTTAGCAAGATCTAAGCTTATCCTAAGTTCTCAGAGGAGCCACAATGTGAAAGGGACTTTACAAAAAAAATCTGAATACTCAGATAGGATGTTCCTGTTTTACAGCCCAGTCTCCTGGGAACGCTCTGGGCACTGGCCCTTCCGGGGAGAACAGGGGGCTGGATGATGTACCCAGGAGTGGCCAGCAGGTGGCATGCCAGACTCGGAAATGTCTATTGCAGGGAGCAAGGCAACTCTTGCTGTTTGTTGCTTAAGCAGAAGAAAAGGATTCACTCCGGAAGTAATACTCATGTGTGCAATGAACTAAATGGCTACTGTGTGCCAGATACTGTGCCAAGTGCTTATGTGTATATTCTCATTGAATCCTCATAGCTCTACAAGTTGAGTTCCACCACTTTACGTATATTCAGAGATCTAAGAGACTTGGGCGATGTCACTGACATGGTCATTGGCAGAACCAGCCTTGGTCCTCTAGCCTGTCTGACCCCATGGCCACTTTTCCTGTCAAAAGGGCCAGGATCCCCAGCAGCTCTTTCTTGTCCACAGCGGTGCTTTCACTCACGCGTGGGGGCAATGCCCTTGGAAGGTGGGGCCGTCAGAATTAGCAAAGCCGTTAAAGTCAAACCCCCTGGGCTTTGCCGCTCACTTGCTGTGTGATGATGGTAAGAAAGCTACTTGGCCTCTCTATTCTCAGGTTTCCTCATCTCTAAAATGGGGTGAGGCTGGGCCCAGTGGCTCACTCTTGTAATCCCAGCACTTTGGGAGGCTGAGGCAGAAG
>NW_026658939.1:0-3786 GCF_009828535.3 Hylobates moloch | reverse complement strand
TGTCAATTATTACAAAAAAAATTGTCATAAAGAAAAATAGTGATTCTCTGTCCCAAATTTTTCACTCCTAATTCTTTTTCCCCCAAATAAAATACTTTTAGTAAATTTAACTGTTCCTTTTGAGATTTACATATGTATTTATTAAGAAGATTCTTATATTACCATTTTAATTATTCTGTTTTCCATGACTATTCTATTCTGAAAGTGGAGTGTTCAGTTTTTCTACTCCTTCCCAAGATCTACAGTCACATCTTCCATATGTGTATTAGGTTTTCAAATAGCTTGTGTTAGAATCAGTTGGAAGGCCTAATGAAACACAGATCGTGGGCCTCATTCTTGGAATTTCTGATTCAGTCCTTCTGCAGTGGGTCCCAATGGTTTAATTTCAAATCAAAGCAATGTTGTGATCACAACTTCTCACGTGGTCCCAACACTAATATTCTGGGACACATTACGAACCACTGAATTTTTGTAGAATCATTATTTATAAATGATGCTATTTGCTGTTGTTATTTTAATGACCCAAATATTATTCAGACTTGTGCCACATAGTGTACTATAATTATATTTCTATTATTCTGCAATATTTTCTTATTCTTGTAGTTCACATATTTTCTACATTTTTATTTCCAAACTCTCCAATATAACTAACATTAATCAGTATTCAAAGATATTCAATAATATAGAAATTTATTAAATATATTTATATTTGCCTTATTCCAGCTGCTGGCTCTTTAGACCTTTATCACAACTTTTTGTTCAAAATACCCAGAAATTTTCCATGCCTCTCTCATGGATCAGTTCTTCTGTTTCCTGGGTTGTATTATTTGCTGTTTCAGTTTTTGCTTTCATTTTGCCACAGAAAATCCTTTATTAGCTCCCCTAAAATTAGTTCATATTTGAATATATTATTATTATTTCTACATAAAATATTGCTAGTTTCACTAGTTATAAATTCGTAGGTTGGAAATTATTTCCTCTCAGAATTTTTGAAGCACTACTTCATTTTCTTCAGCAACAGTGTTGCTGTTGAGAAATCTGATACCATTTTTATTATGGAAACTTTGTATATGGTGTGGTGGGGTGTGTGTGTGTGTGTGTGTGTGTGTGTGTGTGTGTGTGTGTAAACTGAGGGTATTATATCACTGAAAAGTTCTGGCATTGTAAACCCAGGAAAAGTATGGCAGAGACTTACACAGTTGTCAGATAAAAATAACATAAAATAGCAGAACTTCTAAGTTGCATAAAAAGAAAATATATTTCCTGAGAGATATACCATTTCTCTAGCAGAAGAGTATTGCTGGCTCTGCTTGTGTGTGTGCGTGTGCGTGTGTGTGTGCATGTATGAGTGTGTGTGCTGGATGCCTTCCAATTCTCCAGATTCATGTCCCTTCAAGAAGTATGTCCCTGATCCCCTGTAACCCCAGTGAAGCTGTTCATGACAAAATCCTGTTATTACTTCTAGAATGGGGGAATGATTCATGCTGGCTGATGAAGCAGTGTTCCTACGTACCAAATTTAGGATGTGTACATGACCCCACATGACCAATTTGTTGGTATGTAGAGATTAGAAGAAAGTCTTCTTTCTAATGGGTTTGAAAGAAAGGGAGATTACGAAGTTCCTGCTGCTGTTGGTCTATACACTTACTATGGAGTCTTTCTGAGAAGAAAGCAAAATAGAGACAACCAAAGACAAAAATTCAGTTCTGATAACATATTTGAGTCACAGAATCCATTCCTGCCCCTTCCTGATATATGACAACAAATTTCCTTTTTACTTAAATATACAGATCATTTTCTGACAAGTCGGAAAAGATAAAGCCTGGAAGAATGTGCTTTGCATCCACTCCGTGGGTGAGTCATTTATGCCATAAAACAGAATAGTAGATATACTTGAATTCTATACTTGCAAACAGCAAAATTTTAAAAGGATGAAAGTGTCTCTTAGTAGCATGTTCCAAATGTTTATTTATAATTCACAAAACCTTTCTAATACCAGTATAAAGTCAAAGCTGAACTGACAAGTGATATGGTGTATGTGTGTGGTAAACTACAAAGGCTTTTAACAATTATTATTACTCTTGTAGTTGTTACTATAGTTTTTATTAATATTATGATAATTGTAATGCCACTGATTTATTAGTCTTCATGCATTCCATTGGTTAGAGCTTATGCTTATGAGATATTGATCAGTGTATCTACTGTCACAGTGCTTTATTGTACCATTATTTATTACTATGAATAATACCATCATATAAAGCAAATTGTATAACAGACCATTATATTTCTGGAAAGTTTTATCATAACTATTCGCAATGCCACATGCACCCTATCATTGCTATTATTCTGTTGAACATTTAATGCCTCTACTTTGTATGCCTTGCCTCTTATCCCCTTCAATCATAATCTCACTTTAATTGCCTCTTCTCTAGCAAATACAAACATTATCTTCCTTACTCTCGGAATTAATAACTTCTCTGATGGCTTATCATCTTTTTTGTTCTCCAGTGCACCTTTTCCAATTAAAATGGAAATTAAATGGAACTGAATACGACAACCAAAATCATACATGTAGCATATGGTGAATCTGGATTTCATTGAATGCTAAATAGAATTATTTGTATGTGAACCTTTTTCTTACTTATTGTTTCCCACAAATATAGAATTGTGGGAAATATATATATTATATATGCTATATTTATAAATGTATATGTGTGTGTATAATGCCCACGAATATAGTATTGTGGAATATATATATATATATACATATATATGTAAATATTTATATGGGAAAAAATAACTAATGTTGATAGATAGATAGATAGTATCTATCTACCTGCCTACCTATGTGGGCATATAAGTAGGTAGGTAGATAGAGAGATACTGGAAGGCTTATTATTTACTAGTGTTTTCTTTTCTCAATCCTAAATTTTCTATTCCATTTTAGCTAGCAATTTAATTTTTCTCTTTTTTACTTATATTTGTTTTTATGTGACTCAGTCTTTCTTGTTTCAATAGAATTCTTAGTTCTACCACTTTTATGTTTATTTAGCTTCACTTATGACAACTCAAAGGCTGCAGAGGTATGCTTCATTTGATCTTCCAATGTCCTTCTCACTGCCCCAACCATTCTCTTCCTATGCACAGGATCTTATTGCCTAATCTTTTGATATTCCCGTCTGCAGGATCAGTGAGGCTTTGACGCCTGAGCCAATCTTGACCAAGGAAAGATGAAGATAAACTACTTTAATATATGTTTATATACTTCCAGGCTGAATAGGGTCCTAATAGTAGGTCATGCTACTGTATCTGGGAGGTCACTGACATCCCCTGAATATCCTCCCCATTTCCCCTGCTTTCACCTTGGTTACAGGGCATGTGACCCCAGAGTTGACTTTGGGACATTGCATTGCCTCCAGTGGCCAATTTTATAGACTAGAACTTTAACATTTTCTTTTTTGCATTTCAAAATAACTTTTGCTCTAACCCATTCACCTCTATATATCTAGTATTACGTTTTATTTATTTTTATTTGAAAAAGTAATTTATGGGCATTATTAATAAAATGAAAATATAGATATGGATAAAGAATACATTAAAATCACCAGTAGTTCCAGTATATGAGAGAAACACTATTTAACATTTTGGGGTAAATTCTCTCTCTTTTAAAAAAACTTTATGTCCCTAAAATTTCTGGCATACAATTTAAAAAGAATAATAATTTAAAAATTCAGTTTATGTAGCATATAATTTTTAGTTAATGGCTTTTGCCTTTTTATTATATAT
>NW_026658938.1:0-3786 GCF_009828535.3 Hylobates moloch | reverse complement strand
CACTTTGGGAGGCCAAGGCAGGCAGATCATGAGGTCAGGAGTTCGAGTCCAGCCTGGCCAATATGATGAAACCCCGTCTCTACTAAAAATACAAAAATTAGCCAGGCGTGGTGGTGCCCACCTGTAGTCCCAGGTACTCGGGAAGCTGAGGCAGGAGAATCACTTGAACCCAGGAGGTGGAGGTTGCAGTGAATCAAGATCGTGCCATTGCACTCCACCCTGGTGACAGAGTGAGACTCTGTCTCAAACAAACAAACAAAAAGATTTCTATCTTAATTTGGTCAAAGATACACCATGTTATGTCATAATATATTTAGGTGATTAGATTGTATGTGTTGGGGCTCAGAAAACAAAACCCCAAAATGAAGGCCTCAGAAGCAGTTTCTCTCTAACGTTCTCCTGCCCTCCTGTTTCTCACCCCTCATACTCCCCCAAGGCAAGTCATAGAAACTAGAACCCCTTTCCCCCCAAAGCCAGCCATAAAGCCAAAAAATATGACTCTAACCTTCCTCTCAACCACCTTTCTATACAACAGCTGGCCATAAAGAAATTAAGACCCTCATTCCAAAGAGGTCCTACCCCATACTGGGGAGGAAGAAATGCTACAACAGAGAGGCCAAGAAGAATGTGGACAGGCTTTGCTGGGTTTCCCCACTCAGTCTATTTCCATCAGCTCATCTGTCCCTGCTTCATGGACTCCAAGCATAAAATCAGGTCATTTCCCTTGCATCTTTAAGGGGTTTTCATTTCTGATGGCTCCCATGTCACATAAACCTATGATTCAATAAATTGTTATGCTTCTTTCTTGTTAATCTGTCTCTTGTTTAAGGCTGTCAGCCGTGACCCTTATGATATCAGCTCTTTCCTCCCCTACATAAGCAATTACTCATTTTCTGTTTTTTCAAAAACAGAAGATACCTTTTTAAAGCACCTTGGATATTTTAGAGACCTTTTGTAAAAATGCAACTTAATACCAAGGAGACACCTAATTCTTTCTACTTTGTTGTTGTTGCTGTTGTTTTGAGATGGAGTCGTGCTCTGTCACCAGGCTGGAGTGCAATGGAAGGATCTGGGCTCACTGCAACCTCCGCCTCCCGGGTTCAAGCAATTCTTCTGCCTCAGCCTCCCAAGTAGCTGGGACTACAGGTGCGTGCCACCATTCCCAGCTAATTTTTGTATTTTTAGTAGAGACGGGGTTTCACCATGTTGTCCAGGATGGTCTCGATCTCTTGACTTCGTGATCTGCCCGCCTCGGCCTCCCAAAGTGCTGGGATTACAGGCATGAGCCACCTTGCCCGGCCCTCTACTTCTTTTAAGCAAACAAGTAAGTTTAACAAAGTTTCAAAGGTGCAGGGAAAGGCTGGCCCTGTTTTAGATCACTTCCTCCATTGAGGATGGTTTCTGGTGTCAAGACAAGTTTTTCATTTACTCTTACATGCAGTGAGCAGAACCAAGTGTTTATAGAATAGCACAGTGTAGAGCTGTGCTGTCTCCACTACCTAATAAAAAATATTACACAGGCCGGGCGCGGTGGCTCACGCTTGTAATCCCAGCACTTTGGGAGGCCGAGGCGGGCGGATCACGAGGTCAGGAGATCGAGACCACGGTGAAACCCCGTCTCTACTAAAAATACAAAAAAATTAGCCGGGCGCAGTGGCGGGCGCCTGTAGTCCCAGCTACTCGGAGAGGCTGAGGCAGGAGAATGGCGTGAACCCGGGAGGCGGAGCTTGCAGTGAGCCGAGATTGCGCCACTGCACTCCAGCCTGGGTGAAAGAGTGAGACTCCGCCTCAAAAAAAAAAAAAAAAAAAAAAATCACACAGCTAGGTACGTAATTTTAAGTTTCTAGTAGCCATATTAAAAAAGTAAAAAGAATCAAATGAAGTTCATGTTAATATGTTATTTAACCCAATGTAGCCAAAAATGTTATCACTTTTAACGCACAATGTAAGAATTTATTAGTGAGATATTTTACATCTTTTTTGTGTACTAAGCTTTCAGAAATCAGGTGCCTATACTCAGAGCACATCTCAGTACGGATTTTGCCACATTTCCAGTATTCAATAACCACATGTGACCAGTGGCTCCCACATTAGACCAGGCAGGCCTAGAGCAAATAAAAGCACCAGAAGCACTCAGAGACACCTTCTCAGTGATGGTCATTTAAAAAGTAATGTTAGACACAAAAGAGTACTTACCTGATGATCTTGTTCTATGAAGTTCTAGAACAGGCAAAGCTAAGCTATGATAACAATCAGAACCGGGGTTGAGTGCAGGGCCTGGGGCAGATTGACAGAAAGGAGGTACCAGGGAACTTTGCAGGGTGAAGGAAATGGTCAATGTCCACTTTGGGATAGTGGTTACAGGAGTGTATAATTGTCAAATCCCATCGATTTGCACACTGAAAATGGGACATTTTGTTGTATATAAACCATACATACAATTCTTTTCTATGTTGCCCCCAAAAAGCTATTTTGTAGCAGCAGCGTAGTTCGGCACTATGCGCCCTAACCATCTAGTACGGGGAAAACGCGGGGGTCGTTGTTTAAGGGGTGCACTGAGACCGGGGAGAGGACAGAAAGGCCATGTTACCAGCGCTGATCACCAGCCTCGCCGACCCCCGCTCGGGGCTTCACTTCCGCCAACGCCATCTCAGGGCTCTCCTGGCTCCCGAGGGCCGGGAGAAGTGGGGATCCGGGTGCGGGCGCTGGCGCGGGCGGAGGCGGGAAGAAGCGCGTCCCGGGGACGCGCGGGACAGGCTCCGACCGCACTGGGCACGGGCCAGCGTTCCCCAGTCCCCGCGCCACACCCGGCAGCCAAGGTCTGCGAGCGCGGGGTGCGGGACGCGCGGGGCTGGCGGCCGGACTCGACTCAGCGCTGGGGAGAGAGCCGGCGCCATCAGAGAGCGGACAAAGGAGCCCGGCCCCACAAGTGCACCGGGGCTGGGTGTGCAGGGCGGAGAGGCCCTGGGGACGAGGGACGGCCCGGGCGCCGAGGCCCTGGGGGTCTGGGACAGGCCCAGAAGGGAAGTTACCTGCGCGGTCGTGGTAGCGCAGGGGAGGGTGGCCGGTGGGCACGGCGGGCTCCACCCCGCCGCTGGCCTGGCGCTCACTTGTCCGGCTGGGGAAGGGGTCGCTGCCGGGGCTGTCCAAAGCCGCCCCCGGGATCTTCCCACCGCCCACACGGGCCTCGGGGTGCGCGGCGCCCTCCTCGCCCACCTTCCCCTCTCCCTGTTGCTGGCCCAGCTGACTCACGCTGGTGAGCTTGGGGTTTGCACCCGGGTTTGTGCAATGGTCCAAAACAAGCGCCTAAAAAGTGATTCCTCCAGCACAGGCAGCTCCCGTCACCCTCCGCTCTGGACGCACTGGGCCCCAGGCCTCGCCCAGCCCGGGGACCGCTCCTCCCTCCCGTGGCTCACTTTGCAAAGGCACTTCGAGTGCGCGGGTGAACTCCACGCTTCCCGGAGAGTCCCGGCTTCCTGGCAAGCCGAGACCCTCGCTCGGGTCCTCCCGTGCAGATCTCACCCTTGTAAAGAACTTCACTGGTCACAAACGCTTGTGGATCCCCTACTACGCCCCAGGAACTGCAGGAGCGCTCAGGAGAGAAGGAAAAGGAAAGGAAATGCCTGCCTTTGAGGAGCTAGCTCACAGTCTGGTGGGAGGTCCACCCTTCTGTTGGAACCAGTAAGGTTCCCTAGAACAATACTTCTGCAGCAAAGAGCTGCGGGGGTGCAGTGAGGGGAGGAAGGCAATTAAGGCTTCCAAGAGTGACTTTTTTTTTTTTTTTTG
>NW_026658937.1:0-3786 GCF_009828535.3 Hylobates moloch | reverse complement strand
TATAGGGGAAAAAGGAATATCTTCAAATAAAAACTACACAGAAGCATTCTGTGTAGTTTTTATTTGAAGATATTCCTTTTTCCCCTATACGCCCCTTAGCACTCGGAATATCCACTTGCAGGTCCTACAGAAAGAGAGTTTCAGAACTGCTCAACAAAAAGTAAATTTCAACTCTGTGAGGTGAATGCACAGAACAGAAAGAAGTTTCACAAAATGCTTCTGTGTATCTTTATTTGAAGGTAATCCTTTTTCCACTATAGGCCCATTAGCGCTCCGAATGTCCACTTGCAGTTTCCGCAGAAAGAGTGTTTCAGAACTGCCCAATCAAAAGTAAAGTTCAACTCTGTTCTTTGAATGCATAGAACAGAAAGAAGTTTCACAGAATGATTCTGTGTGGTTTTAATTTGAAGATATTCCTTTCTCCAATATAGGCCCCTTAGCTATCCGAATGTCCACTTGCAGTTTCCGCAGAAAGAGTGTTTCAGAACTGCTAAATCAAAAGTAAGGTTAAACCCTGTTAATTGAATGTACATAACAGTACGTAGTTCCACAGAGTGCTTCTGTGTAGTTTTCATTTGAAGTTTGTCCTTTTTCCACTATAGGCCCCTTAGCGCTCAAAATGTCCACTTGCAGTTTCTACAGAAAGAGTGTTTCAGAACTGCCCAATCAAAAGTAAGGTTCAACTCTGTTAGTTGAATGCACAGAAGAGAAAGAAATTTCACAAAATACTTCTGTGTAGTGTTTGTTTGAAGATATTCCTTTTTCCACTATAGGCCCCTTAGCGCTCCGAATGTCTACTTGCAGTTTCCACAGAAAGAGCTTTTCAGAACTTCTCAATCAAAAGTGAAGTCCAACACTGTTAGTTGAATGCACAGAACAGAAAGAAGTTTCACAGAACGCTTCTCTGTAGTTTTTATTTGAAGGTATTCCTTTTTCCATTCTAGGCCCCTAAGCATTCGCAAGTCCGCTTGCAGTTCCTACAGAAAGAGTGTTTCAGAACTGCTCAATCAACAGTAATGTCCAACACTGTTAGTTGAATGTACAGAACAGCAGGTAGTTTCACCGAATGCTTCTGTGTAGTTTTTATTTGAAGATATTCCGTTTTCAATATAGGTCCCTTAGCAGTCAGTATGTCCACTTGCAGATACTATAGAAAGACTGTTTCAGAACTGCTCAATCAACCATAAGGTTCAACTCTTTTAGTTGAATGCACAGAAGAGAAAGAAGTTTGGTAGAATGCTTCTGTGTAGTTTTCATTTGAAGATATCCCTTTTTCCTCTATAGGCCCCTTAGCGCTATGAATGTCCAATTGCAGTTTCTGCACAAAGAGGTTTTGAGAATTGCTAAATCAAATGTAAGTTTCAACTCTGTTAGTTTAATGACAGAACACAGAGAAGTTTCACAGAATGCTTCTGTGTAGTGTTTATTTGCAGATATTTCTTTTACCACTATAGGCCCCTTAGCGCTCCAAATGTCCACTTGCAGTTTCTACAGAAAGAGTGTTTCAGAACCGCTCAATCAAAAGTAAGTTTCAACTCTGTTAGTTGAATGCACAGAACAGAAAGAATTTTCACAGAATTTTTCCTTCTAGTTTTTATTTGCAGATATTCCTTTTTCCACTCTAGACCCCTTAGCGCTCGCAAAGTCCGCTTGCAGTTCCTACAGAAAGAGTGTTTCAGAACTGCTCAATCAAAAGTATGTTTCAACTCTGTTTGGTGAATGCACAGAACAGAAAGAAGTTTCACAGAATGCTTCTGTGTAGATTTCATTTGAAGATATTCCTTTTTCCACTATAAGTCCCTTAACACTTCCGTATGTCCACTTGCATTTTCTAAAGAAACAGTGTTTCAGAACTGCTCAATACAAAGTAAGGTTCAAATCTGTTAGTTGAATGCTTGGAACAGAAAGAAGTTTCACAGAATGCTTCTGTGTAGTTTTATTTTAAGATATTCTTTTTTCCAGTATAGACCCCTTAGCGCTCGGAATATCCACTTAAAGTTCCTTCAGAAAGAGTGGTTCAGAATTGCTCAATCAAAGGAAACGTTCAACTCTGTTAGTTGAATGCATACAACAGAAAGTAGTTTAACAGAATGCTTCTGTGTAGTTTTTATTTGAAGATATTCCTTTTTCCACTATTGGCCCCTTTGCGCTCCGCCTGTCCACTTGCAGTTTCTACATAAAGACTGTTTCAGAACTGCTCAATGAAAAGTAAGTTTCAACTCTTAGTTGAATGCACAGAACAGAGAGAACTTTCACAGAATGCTTCTGTGTTGCTTTGATTTGAAGATATTCCTTTTTCCACTCTCCGCCCCATTGCGCTCCGCATGTCCACGTGCAGTTTCTACAGAAAGAGTGTTTCAGAACTGCTCAATCAAAAGTAAGTTTCAACACTGTTAGTTGAATGCACAGAAAAGAAAGATGTTTCAGAGAATGCTTCTGTGTAGTTTTTATTTGATGATATTCCTTTTTCCACTCTAGGCCCCTTAGCGCCCTGAATGTCCACTTGCAGTTTCTGCAGAAAGTGTTTCAGAACTGCTAAATCGTAGGTAAGGTTCAAGTGTGTGAGTTGAATGCACACAACAGAAATACGTTTCACAGAATGCTTCTCTGTAGATTTAATGAAGATGATCCTTTTTCCACTATAGACCCCTTAGCGCTCCGAATGTCCACATGCAGTTTCCACAGAAAGAGTGTTTTAGAACTGCTTTATCAAAAGTAACGTTGAACTCTCTCAGTTGAAAGCACAGAACAGAAAGAAGTTTCACAGAATGATTCTGGGTATTTTTATTTGAACATATTCCTTTTTCCACTATAGGCCCCTGAGCGCTCAGAATGTCAACTTGCAGTTTCTACAGAAAGAGTGTTTCAGAACTGCTCAATCAAAAGTAAAGTTCATCTCGGTTAGTTGCATGCACAGAACGGGAAAATGTTTCACACATTGCTTCTGTGTAGTTTTTATTTGTAGATATTCCTTTTTCTACCGTAGGCCCCTTAGCGCTCGGAATGTCCACTTCCAGTGTCTGCAGAAAGAGTGTTTCAGGACTGCTCAATCAAAAGTGAAGTTCAACACTCTTAGTGGAATGAACTTAACAGTACGTAGTTTCACAGAATGCTTCAGTGTAGTTTTCATTTGAAGATAATCCTTTTTCCACTATAGGCCCCTAGCGCTCAGAATGTCCACTTGCAGTTTCTAGAGAAGGAGTGTTTCAGAACTGCTCAGTCAAATGTAAGTTTCAACACTCTTAGTTGAATGCACAGAACAGAAAGAAGTTTCACAGAATGATTCTGTGTAGTTTTCATTTTAAGATAATCCTTTTTCCAGTATAGACCCCTCAGCGCTCGGAATATCGACTTGCAGTTTCAACAGAAAGAGTGTTTCAGAACAACTCAATGAAAAGTAATTTTCAAATCTGGTAGTTGAATTCAAAGAACAGAAAGCAGATTCACAGAATGCTTCTGTGTAGTTCTTATTTGAAGATATCCTTTTCCACTGTAGGTCTGTTAGCACTCCTTATATCCACTTGCCGTTTCTACAGAGTGTTTCAGAACTGCTCAATCAAAAGTATGTTTCAAATCTGGTGAATGCACAGAACAGAAAGAAGTTTCACAGAATGCTTCTGTGTAGTTTTCATTTGAAGATATTCCTTTTTCCACTATAATTCCCTTAACACTTCCGTATGTCCACTTGCATTTCCTAAAGAAACAGTGTTTCAGAACTGCTCAATCCAAAGTAAGGTTCAACTCTGTTAGTTGAATGCTTGGAACAGAAAGAAGTTTCACAGAATG
>NW_026658936.1:0-3788 GCF_009828535.3 Hylobates moloch | reverse complement strand
GGACTGAAAAAGGAGACTATTTGTCATTGTGTGGGACCAAACTATTTCCAAAGCCATTCAAAACAAACTGAAAGGGATGACTCTCATATTTCACAGGAATGTTTGATAGTTACAGTTTCACACCTCAGAAGGAGCACTTCTTCATCTCCCTGATCAAAATCATCTAATCAACACTCATCTAAGTGAGGGTGTAAACAGTGCATTATGCAGATATGGTCCCTGCCCTCCAAGGGATTACAATCTAAATTGTCAAACCTGGCTCCAACAAGCATATAGACATAATTAACTTAGATAAGGATGAAGAATGCATTTTCCACAAGCCTCACTGCCATCAGACAGAACAATTTGTAGTCATCACTGATCTGAGCTGAATTCAAATTAGTGGCCCAAAGGCTCCACTGTCTGGGTGTTATTTTCAATCTCCTTAGCTATCCAATCTCCAGAAGTTTCATTTTTCATTCTTACTGTGCAGTCATCATCAACTACCAAAGGGAAAGACTGCAATCCAGACGCACTAAAAATAGCATTCTTGCCTTCTGAAAGCCAGACTCAGATTTATGACAGTTTTAAAATTTGGTTCTTCATCTTAGAAGTTCAACATTCTGCAAGAACTGTGTGAAGTAATACCTACCTGGTCTTTAGAGCATGAAACCCCATAACTTGATGCAGTGGGAGAGCAGGCCTTTATGTAATCCATTTACATTAGGGAGAGAGAGCATTTTCTTTGGGTTGACAGGTTGACATGCCTTCATGTGTTTTCCACTTAATCAGCAGAATCATTAAAGCACTGAGGGTTTTGATGATCTCAATAAAAAAACATCTATTTCTGTAGAACCTATCACTATAAATAATTTAACAAACATACCCCCCCAAAAAAAAGCACTACAAAAAGAAGAATTTTTTTTGTACTTAAATCATAGACCACTCTGAAGTTGAGCCAAAGGGAGTCCAGGTTTAAAATGAGGGCAGGCACCGGGCGCAGTGGCTCGTGCTTGTTATCCCAGTACTCCAGCCCGGACAACAAGACTGAAACTCTGTCTCAAAAAATAAAAATAAATAAAAAGAAAAAAATAAAATGATGGCAGGATGATGTCCAACAATAAATTATAAAGCTAAAATGAAAAGCAGGTTACAGAAAAGTATAATTCAATTTCTGCTTGAGGGTGTGTGTGTGTGTGTGTGTTTACATTTAAATTTCCATTATACTGGGAGAATTATATCAATATAAACTGTTAACATTATTAATCAGAGAGATGACTTGTGGTAGGGGGAACTTTCATTGCTCTGTATTTTTGCAATAATCTTGTCTTATCAGAAAAAGGTATTTCCATTTAGGAAATATATACATACATCTAGACTATACATAGAGACATAAATTTATACCAGTGAAAATCAAGCTGAATTTTCCATCTCCTTCTGACTGGCAGGATATAGTGATTGTTGTCAAGAATGAACTGACATTAGCCCGGGAATCTATGCTGGGAACCTAATCTCATTCAGGAAAATAGAAGCAATCAACTAAGACTGGGGCTAAAAGAAAACTAATCTGGTTATAGGATGTGTCTCCAGAGGGTGACTAGCAGTCCACATTACAATGATAAGGGAGAACCAATACCCACAGGATCTTATTTGTGGCCTAGAATTTGGCAGTAGCAGTCTTGGGACAATAGTGTACACTGGTTTCTAGATGTATAGGAGCATCTTGTTGTGGGAATGAAAAGGAGAGGTGTTCATCTGGGTGAAATAGGACCTCAGCCACCTGGGGAGAGAGGGAAGGCAAGGGTTGTCAGCAAGACCAGCCCTGGACAAAAAGCTGATCTCAGGGCAGGTCTCTGATGTCAACAGAGAATTGGAATAACAACCGGGAACCAGAGCAGAATCCTAGCTGGGCACAGGGACAGGTGGTGCAGGGAGAAACAAAGAGGCTGCAGTTAGCTGGGCACGCCTTACTCCAAGGCCCACAGGATCATTCCAAATTCTATGTTCTGTTACTAGTGAGAAAATGGGTGCCTTTTTTAGCCCCCAGCATGACTTTCAGTGGTTCAGGGGCTTGGCTATAAGCTAAAAGTTTTTAGTATCTAAATTAGGGCACCACTGACCAGGCACAATCAATACCAGCAGTTGAGATAATGTTTCTCACAAAATTAAGATAATGTTTCCTCTAATACTCACCAGTTAAAATATAGATAAGTCTAGTCCCAAAAGTAGGTTTTCTGAAAACTTACCAAATATCTGATTACCAAAGGCAGGATTGCCTGTTCAGTAGCTGTGGGCCTTTGAGGTCCTGAGTTAACATAAAAGAAGACAAAAAGAAGTCTGTTTTACTAAATCTTAGAAGATTTTATTGATACCCTGATATCCATCTGGAAATCAAAGCAACTGGCATATGACCTTTCCAATCAGCTTCACAAAAAACATTCAGAATAAGGACTCTATATGAAAGACGGAAACTGGCCGGGGGCAGTGGCTTACACCTGGAATTCCAGCACCTTGGGAGGCCAAGGCAAGAGGATTTCTTGAGGCCAGGAGTTTGAGACCAGCCTAGGCAACATGGCAAGACTCCATCTCTAAAAAAAAAAAAAAAAAAAAAAAAAAAAAATTCCAAAAATTAGTTGGACATGATGGTGCATGCCTGTGATCCCAGCTACTCGAGAGGTTAAGGCAGGAGGATCACTTGAGCCCAGAAGCTTGAGGCTGCAGTGAGCCATATTTGTGACACTGCACTCCAGCCTGGGTGGCAAAGCAAGACTCTGTCTCAAAAAAAAAAAAAAGAAAAGGAAAGAAAAGAAAAAAGAAAGAGAAAAACAATCCGTCCTCATCTAGTGGCTGTGATCTAGTGGTTGCTCAGGATGTCCAGCTCCTTCTTACCTTTCCCCTAAAAATGTTCAGTATCTTGAGACATCAAGCTAAATGGATTGGCCTTTTAGTCTCTATCCTTTCCAGAATCAAGAGATCAAAGAGATTTGTTAAAGGATACAAAATTCCAGCTAGCTGGGAGGAATACATTCTAGTGTTCTACAGCACTGTAAGATGACTAGAGTTAACAGAAACATATAGATTCAAATAGCTAGAAAGAGAAAATTGAATGTTCTCAACACAAAGAAATGAAAAAAATTTGCAGTAATGTGTATGCTAATTATCCTAATCTGCTCACTATCCATGGTATGTATCTAAGCATCACTATTTACTCCATGAATATGTACAATTACTATTTGTCAAATTAACTAAAAAATTTTTTGAATTAGATCAAAGATATAGATCCCATACATAAACCAGGGAAAAAGGAAAGGTAGAATATTCCGACTAGAAGCACTTCAAAGAATCTGTATGAAACTGTATTTCCTGGGTAGGGAAATGCTGGATGCTGCAGGGATAGCCTTAGCAGTGCTGAAGGGTCACTCATTTTGGGACTCCTCTCCAGAGCATTGCTGCTAAAGGCAGGAGTTGAAAATAGACCCAATTCCAGTGAAAATTATTATCAATGCAGCCTTGTTTCATTTAAAGGTTCTTAATTTCAAAATATTACATTTGTTTCAGTGATGCCCTGATTTTCAAGATAGGCATTTCAAGCAGTGACTTTGGAAAAGTAAAATGGGGCCAGGCGCAGTGGCTCACGTCTATAATCCCAGCACTTTGGGAGGCCAAGGCGGGTGAATCACTTGAGGTCAGGAGTTTGAGACCAGCTTGGCCAACATGGTAAAACCCTGTCTCTACTAAAAATACAAAAATTAGCCAGGCATGGTGGCATGCACCTGTAATCCCAGCTACTCGGGAGGCTGAGGCAGGAG
>NW_026658935.1:0-3788 GCF_009828535.3 Hylobates moloch | reverse complement strand
GGGTATGTACCTGGGAATGGAATTGCTAGGTCATAAGCTACCTATGTATATTATTTTCAGCAACCACTTCACAGTTTTCCAAAGTGTGTACTATTTTACTTTCACACTGGCAGTGTATGAAAGATCTAATATCTAGTATTTTACTGAGGAATTTTGCATCAATGTTCATCAAGGATGTTGGTCTGAAATTCTCTTTTTTGGTTATGACTCTGCCAGGCTTTAGTATCAGGACGATGCTGGCCTCATAAAATGTGTTAGGGAGGATTCCCTCTTTTTCTATCGATTGGAATAGTTTCAGAAGGAATGGTACCAGTTCCTCCTTGTACTTCTGGTAGAATTCGGCTGTGAATCCATCAGGTCCTGGACTCTTTTTGGTGGGTAAGCTATTGATTATTGCCACAATTTCAGAGCCTGTTATTGGTCTATTCAGAGATTCAACTTCTTCCTGGTTTAGTCTTGGGAGGGTGTATTTGTCAAGGAATTTATCCATTTCTTCTAGATTTTCTAGTTTATTTGCATAGAGGTGTTTGTAGTATTCTCTGATGGTAGATTGTATTTCTGTGGGATCGGTGGTGATATGCCCTTTATCATTTTTTATTGCATCTATTTGATTCTTCTCTCTTTTCTTCTTTATTAGTCTGGCTAGCAGTCTATCAATTTTGTTGATCTTTTCAAAAAACCAGCTCCTGGATTCATTAATTTTTTGAAGGGTTTTTTGTGTCTCTATTTCCTTCAGTTCTGCTCTGATTTTAGTTATTTCTTGCCTTCTGCTAGCTTTGGAATGTATTTGCTCTTGCTTTTCTAGTTCTTTTAATTGTGATGTTAGGGTGTCAATTTTGGATCTTTCCTGCTTTCTCTTGTGGGCATTTAGTGCTATAAATTTCCCTCTACACACTGCATTGAATGTGTCCCAGAGATTCTGGTATGTTGTGTCTTTGTTCTCGTTGGTTTCAAAGAACATCTTTATTTCTGCCTTCATTTCGTTATGTACCCAGTAGTCATTCAGGAGCAGGTTGTTCAGTTTCCATGTAGTTGAGCGGTTTTGAGTGAGTTTCTTGATCCTGAGTTCTAGTTTGATTGCACTGTGGTCTGAGAGACAGTTTGTTAAAATTTCTGTTCTTTTACATTTGCTGAGGAGAGCTTTACTTCCAACTATGTGGTCAATTTTGGAATAGCTGTGGTGTGGTGCTGAAAAAAATGTATATTCTGTTGATTTGGGGTGGAGAGTTCTGTAGATGTCTATTAGGTCCACTTTGTGCAGAGCTGAGTTCAATTCCTGGATATCCTTGTTAACTTTCTGTCTCATTGATCTGTCTAGTGTTGACAGTGGGGTGTTAAAATCTCCCGTTATTATTATGTGGGAGTTTAAGTCTCTTTGTAGGTCGCTTAGGACTTGCTTTATGGATCTGGGTGCTCCTGTGTTGGGTGCATATATATTTAGGATAGTTAGCTCTTCTTGTTGAATTGCTCCCTTTACCATTATGTAATAGCCTTCTTTGTCTCTTTTGTTCTTTGTTGGTTTAAAGTCCATTTTATCAGAGACTAGGATTGCAACCCCTGCCCTTTTTTGTTTTCCATTTGCTTGATAGATCTTCCTCCATCCCTTTATTTTGAGTCTATGTGTGTCTCTGCACGTGAGATGGGTTTCCTGAATACAGCACACTGATGGGTCTTGACTCCTTATCCAATTTGCCAGTCTGTGTCTTTTAATTGGAGCATTTAGCCCATTTACATTTAAAGTTAATATTTTTATGTGTGAATTTGATCCTGTCATTATGATGTTAGTTGGTTATTTTGCTCATTAGTTGATGCAGCTTCTTCCTAGCCTCGATGGTCTTTACAATTTGGCATGTTTTTGCCGCAGCACATCAAAAAGCTTATCCACCATGATCAAGTGGGCTTCATCCCTGGGATGCAAGGCTGGTTCAACATATGAAAATCAATAAATGTAATCCAGCATATAAACAGAACCAGAGACAAAAACCACATGATTATCTCAATAGATGCAGAAAAGGCCTTTGACAAAATTCAACAACGCTTCATGCTAAAAACTCTCGATAAATTAGGTATTGATGGGACGTATCTCAAAATCATAAGAGCTATCTATGACAAACCCACAGCCAATATCATACTGAATGGGCAAAAACTGGAAGCATTCCCTTTGAAAACTGGCATGAGACAGGGATGCCCTCTCTCACCACTCCTATTCAACATAGTGTTGGAAGTTCTGGCCAGGGCAATCAGGCAGGAGAAGGAAATAAAGGGTATTCAGTTAGGAAAAGAGGAAGTCAAACTGTCCCTGTTTGCAGATGATATGATTGTATATCTAGAAAACCCCATTGTGTCAGCCCAAAATCTCCTTAAGCTGATAAGCAACTTCAGCAAAGTCTCAGGATACAAAATCAATGTGCAAAAATCACGAGCATTCTTGTACACCAATCACAGACAAACAGAGAGCCAAATCATGAGTGAACTTGCTTTCACAATTGCTTCAAAGAGAATAAAATACCTAGGAATCCAACTTACAAGGGATGTGAAGGACCTCTTCAAGGAGAACTACAAACCACTGCTCAATGAAGTAAAAGAGGATACAAATAAATGGAAGAACATTCCATGCTCTTGGGTTGGAAGAATCAATATCGTGACAATGGCCATACTGCCCAAGGTAATTTATAGATTCAATGCCATCCCCATCAAACTACCAATGACTTTCTTCACAGAATTGGAAAAAAACACTTTAAAGTTCATATGTAACCAAAAAAGAGCCCGCATCGCCAAGTCAATCCTAAGCCAAAAGAACAAAGCTGGAGGCATCACGCTACCTGACTTCAAACTATACTACAAGGCTACAGTAACCAAAACAGCGTGGTACTGGTACTGCAACAGAGACATAGATCAATGGATCACAACAGAGCCCTCAGGAATAATGCCGCATATCTACAAATATCTGATCTTTGACAAACCTGACAAAAACTAGCAATGGGAAAAGGATTCCCTATTTAATAATTGGTGCTGGGAAAACTGGCTAGCCATATGTAGAAAGCTGAAACTGGATCCCTTCCCTACACCTTATACAAAAATTAATTCAAGATGGATTAAAGACTTACATATTAGACCTAAAACCATAAAAACCCTAGAAGAAAACCTAGGGAATACCATTCAGGACATAGGCATAGGCAAGGACTTCATGTCTAAAACACCAAAAGCAATGGCAACAAAAGCCAAAATTGACAAATGGGATCTAATTAAACTAAAGAGCTTCTGCACAGCAAAAGAAACTACCACCAGAGTGAACAGGCAACCTACAAAATGGGTGAAAATTTTTGCAACCTACTCATCTGACAAAGGGCTAATATCCGGAATCTACAATGAACTCAAACAAATTTACAAGAAAAAAACAAACAACCCCATCAAAAAGTGGGCGAAGGACATGAACAGACACTTCTCAAAAGAAGACATTTATGCAGCCAAAAAACACATGAAAAAATGCTCATCATCACTGGCCATCAGAGAAATGCAAATCAAAACCACAATGAGATACCATCTCACACCAGTTAGAATGGCCATCATTAAAAAGTCAGGAAACAACAGGTGCTGGAGAGGATGTGGAGAAATAGGAAGACTTTTCCACTGTTGGTGGGACTGTAAACTAGTTCAACCATTGTGGAAGTCAGTGTGGCGATTCCTCAGGGATCTAGAACTAGAAATACCACTTGACCCAGCCATCCCATTACTGGGTATATACCCAAAGGACTATAAATCATGCTGCTATAAAGACACATGCACAC
>NW_026658934.1:0-3789 GCF_009828535.3 Hylobates moloch | reverse complement strand
AGTTGAACCTTACTTTTGGTAGAGCAGTTCTGAAACTCTCTTTCTGTAGAAACTGCAAGTGGACATGCGGATCGCAAAGGGGCCTATAGTGGAAAAAGGAATATCTTCAAATAAAAACTACACAGAAGCATTCTGTGAAACTTCTTTCTGTTCTATGCATTCAACTAACAGAGCTGAAATTCACTATTGATTGAGAAGTTCTGAGACACTCTTTCAGTGCAAACTGCAGGTGGACATTCAGATGGCTAATGGGCTTATAATGGAAAAAGGAATGTCTTCATATAAAAACTACACAGAAGCATTCTGTGAAATATCTCTCCCTTCTGTGCAACTTCTCTCTCTTCTGTGCATTCAACTAACAGAGTTGAACCTTACTTTTGGTAGAGCAGTTCTGAAATTCTCTTTCTTTAAAAACTGAAAGTGGACATGTGGAGCGCAAGGGGGCATGTAGTGGAAAAAGGAATATCTTCAAATAAAAACTACACAGAAGCTTTCTGTGAAACTGCGTGCTGTTATGTGCATTCAACTAACAGAGTTTAACCTTTTGATTGAGCAGTTCTGAAACTCTCTTTCTGTATAAACTGCAAGTGGACCTTCAGAGCGCTAAGAAGCCTATGGTGGAAAAAGGAATATCTTCAAATAAAAACCACACAGAATCTTTCTGTTAAACTTCTTTCTGTTCTGTGCATTCAACTAACAGAGTTGAAACTTACTTTTGATTGAGCAGTTTTGAAAAACTCTTGCTGTAGAAACTGCAAGTGGATATTCCGAGCGCAAAGGGGCCTATCATGGAAAACGGAATACCTTCAAATAAAAACGACAGAGAAGCATTCTGTGAAACTTCTTTCCGTTCTGTGCATTCAACTAACAGAGTTGAAACTTACTTTTGATTGAGCAGTTCTGAAACACTCTTTCAGTAGAAATTGGAAGTGGACATATAGAGTGCGAAGGGACCTATAGTGGAAAAAGGAATGTCTTCAAATAAAAACTACACAGAAGCATTCTGTGAAACTCCTTTAAGTTCTGTGAATTCATCTCACAGAGATGAACATTATTTTTGATGGAGCAGTTCTGAAACACTCTTTCTGTCAAAACTGCAATTGGATATTCCAAGGGCTGAGCGGTCTATACTGGAGAAAGGAATATCTTAAAATAAAAACTACAAGAAACATTCTGTGAAACTTCTTCCTGTTCTGTCCATTTAACTAACAGAGTTGAACTTCACTTTTGATGGAGAAGTTCTGAAACACTCTTTCTGTGGAAACTGCAAGTGGATATTCGGAGGGCTAAGGGGTCTATAGTGGAAAAAGTAATGTCTTCAAATAAAAACTACACAGAAGCATTCTGTGAAACTTCTTTCTCTTCTGTGTGTCCTACTAACACAGTTGAACCTTACTTTTCATTGAGCAGGTCTGAAACACTCTTTCTGTTGAAACTGCATGTGGACTTCCTGAGCGCTAAGGGGCCTAGAGTGGAAAAAGGAATATCTTCAAATGAAAACTACACAGAAGCATTCTGTGAAACTGCGTGCTGCTATGTGCATTCAACTAACAGAGTTTAACCTTACTTTTGATTGAGCAGTTCTGAAACTCTCTTTCTGTATAAACTGCTAGTGGACCTTCAGAGCGCTAAGAAGCCTATTGTGGAAAAAGGAATATCTTCAAATAAAAATTACACAGAAGCTTTCTGTTAAACTTCTTTCTGTTCTATGCATTCAACTAACAGAGTTGAAACGTACTTTGAGCAGTTCTGAAACACTCTTGCTGTAGAAACTGCAAGTGGATATTCCGAGGGCAAAGGGGCCTATCGTGAAAAACGGAATACCTTCAAATAAAAACGACACAGAAGCATTCTGTGAAACTTCTTTCCATTCTGTGCATTCAACCAACAGAGTTGAACCTTACTTTTGATTGAGCAGTTCTGAAACACTCTTTCTGTAGAAATTGCAAGTGGACAAACAGAGTGCCAAGGGACCTATAGTGGGAAAAGGAATATCTTCAAATAAAAACTACACAGAAGCATTCTGTGAAACTCGTTTCGGTTCTGTGAATTCATCTAACAGATTTGAATATTATTTTTGATGGAGCAGTTCTGAAACACTCTTTCTGTAAAAACTGCAATTGGATATTCCAAGGGCTAAGTGGTCTATACTGGAAAAAGGAATATCTTAAAATAAAAACTACACAGAAGCATTCGGTGAAACATCTTCCTGTTCTGTCCTTTCAACAAACAGAGTTGAACCTCACTTTTGATGAAGAAGTTCTGAAACACTCTTTCTGTGGAAACTGCAAGTGGACAATCGGAGGGCTAAGGGGCCTATAGTGGAAAAAGGAATGTCTTCAAATAAAAACTACACAGAAGCATTCTGTGAAACTTCTTTCTCTTCTGTGCGTCCTACTAACAGAGGTGAACCTTACTTTTGATGGAGCAGGTCTGAAATACTCTTTCTGTTGAAAGTGCATGTGGACTTCCTGAGAGCTAAGGGCCTAGAGTGGAAAAAGGAATATCTTCAAATAAAAACTACACAGAAGCATTCTGTGAGACAACTTTCTGTTCTGTGCATTCAACTAACAGAGTTTAAGCTTACTTTTAATTGAGCAGTTCTGAAACTCTCTTTCTGTATAATCTGCAAGTGGACATTCAGAGCCCTAAGAAGCGTATAGTGGAAAAAGGAATATCTTCAAATAAAAACTACACAGAAGAATTCTGTTAAATTTCTTTCTGTTCTATGCATTCAGTAAACGGAGTTGAAACTTACTTTTGATTGAGCAGTTCTGAAACACTCTTTCTGTAGAAATTGCAAGTGGACCTTCGGAGCGCTAAGGGGCCTAGAGGGGAAATAGGAATATCTTCAAATAAAAACTACACAGAAACATTCTGTGAAACTTCTTTCTGTTCTATGCATTCAACTAACAGAGTTGAAATTCACTATTGAGACGGAAGTTCTGAAACACTCTTTCAGTGGAAACTGCAGGTGGACATTCGGAGGGCTAAGGGGCTTATAATGGAAAAAGGAATGTCTTCATATAAAAACTACACAGAAGCATTCTTTGAAACTTCTCTCTCTTCTGTGCATTCAACTAACAGAATTGAACCTTACTTTTGGTAGAGGAGTTGTGAAATTCTCTTTCTTTAAAAACTGCAAGTGGACATGCGGAGTGCAAGGGGGCATGTAGTGGAAAAAGGATTATCTTCAAATAAAACTACAAAGAAGCATTCTGTGAAACTTCTGTCCCTTCTATGCATTCTACTAACAGAGTTGAAACTAACTTTTGATTGAGCACTTCTGAAACACTCTTTCTGTAGGACTTGCAAGTGGATATACGGAGTGCTAAGGGACCTGTAGTGGAAAATGGAATATCTTCAAATAAAAACTACACAGAAGCATTCTGTGGAACTCCTTGCTCTTCTGTGCATTCAACTAACAGAGTTGAACTTCACTTTTGATGAAGAAGTTCTGAAACACTCTTTCTGTGGAAACTGCAAGTGGACATTGGGAGGGCTAAGGGGCCTACCGTGGAAAAAGGAATGTCTTCAAATAAAAACTACACAGAAGTATTCGGTGAAACTTGTTCCTCTTCTGTGCATTCTACTAACAGATTTGAACCTTACTTTTCATTGAGCAGTTCTGAAACACTCTTTCTGTAGAAACTGCAAGCGGACTTTCGGAGCGCTAAGGGGCCTAGGGTGGAAAAAGGAATATCTTCTAATAAAAACTACACAGAAGCATTCTGTGAGACAGCTTTCTGTTCTGTGCATTCAACTAACAGAGTTGAACCTTACTTTTGG
>NW_026658933.1:0-3789 GCF_009828535.3 Hylobates moloch | reverse complement strand
TATAAATCATGCTGCTATAAAGACACATGCACACATATGTTTATTGCGGCACTATTCACAATAGCAAAGACTTGGAACCAACCCAAATGTCCAACAATAGTAGACTGGATTAAGAAAATGTGGCACATATACACCATGGAATACTATGCAGCCATAAAAAATGATGAGTTCATGTCCTTTGTAGGGCATGGATGAAACTGGAAACCATTATTCTCAGTAAACCATAGCATGGACAAAAGACCAAACACTGCATGTTCTCACTCAAAGGTAGGAATTGAACAATGAGAACAGATGGACACAGGAAGGGGAACGTCACACTCCGGGGACTGTCGTGGGGTGGGGGGAGGGGGAGGGACAGCATTAGGAGATTTACCTAATGCTAATTTACGAGTTAATGGGTGCAGCACACCAACATGTCACATGGATACATATGTAACAAACCTGCAAATTGTGCACATGTACCCTAAAACTTAAAGTATAATAATAAAAAAAAGAAGAATGAACCCTGCTTTTTTCTGTTTTCCATTTGCTTGGTAGATTTTTCTCCATCCCTTTACTTTGAGGCTATGGGTTTCACTGTGTGTGAGATGGGCCTCTTGAAGACAGCATATCATTGGGTTTTGTTTCTTTATCCAACTTGCCACTCTGTGACTTGGGCATTTAGTCAACTTATATTCAAGGTTAGTATTAATATTGATAAATATGAATTTAATCATGTCATCATATTGTTAGCTGGTTATTATGCAGACTTGTTTGTGTGGTTGCTTTATATTTTCCTCATCTGTGTGGGCTGATGTTCCTTCCATCTTTGAAGTTGTCCTTTGGATGAGTTTTTTTTTCTTTTCATTTCTTTGATGCTCTTGAGTGTTTGATTGCCATATAAACTGGGTTCAGTTAACTGGCTTTGATTTTAGTGTGCTCCTGGATCTTGGAGGAGCCCCCTTCAGTTACTGTCTGCATGGCCATGTTTCTTTTGTGGGGTGTTCTGGTCCACAATGATCCTTTTGGTAGGATCTGCTGTTAGCCAACACACTGTATCCTTGCCAAGGCAGGGCTGATTTGCTGCCTGAGTGCTTCCTGCAGGGGGACATGGGGTTGTGCCTGCTTGCAGAGTTCTGACAGAAGGGGAAACCTTGGACTGGAAGCTCTTGTAGGTGTGGTCTATCTGGTTACAACAGGCAGGAGTAGGTTGAGTTGCCTGAGATGTCATCTGAGTGTTTCCAGGAAAACAGGAAGTGGTGCCCCTCAGCAAATTCAGGCAGAGGTGGGACCTGTAGGCTGGAATCTCCAGCAGGCATGCCTCACATGGCTATGAGAGGCAAGGATGAGTGGAGTCACCCACCCTGCTGTTCAGGTGTTTCCCAGGACAACAGGAGGCTGTGCCCACCAGCTAAATTCAGATAGAATTGAGACTGCTGGGCTGGAAGCTCTAGCCAGCATTGCCTTCCTGTCTACCAGCAGTGGGGATGAATGGAGTCATCTGCCCTGCCGTCTGGGTGTTTACCAGGATAACAGGAGTCTGAGCATACTAGCTGGGTTTAGGCAGAAGACAGATCGCTGGGCTAAAAGGTCTAACAGGCATTAACTGTCTGGCTACCAGTGGTGGGGGTGAGTGAGGTCACATGCCATGCTGTCCCTGTGCTTCCTGTGACAGCAGGAGGCTGCATCCACCAGCTGAGTTCACAGACAGGCGGGACTGCTGGGGCAGAAGCTTTAGCAGGCATTGCATGCCTGGCTACCAGTGGTGGGGTTGGGTGGGGTCACCCACTCTGACATTTGAGTGCATCCCAAGACAATAAGAATTGCTAGATGAGTTCAGGCAGAAGTGGAACCACTGGGCCAGAAGCTGGTGCCAAGCCCCATCTGGTGAGGGGGGATGGAACAATCTTTCTGTTCCCAGCACTGCAAGTGCAGACTCTACTGGGGCTATGGCACTAGTGCTGGTCTGCTCCAGGGCCCAAGGATTGTAGAGCCCCTCCCCTCCCGGACTCAGGAGTTGCCGCTGCAAAATGTCTAGGTTGCTCTCTGGCTGAGTCTAGAAGTGCAGTGGGGAGAAGTGCAGGGGGTGAGGGGAATTTTCCCATTCCCAGTCTTGCACAGGTCCCTGTGGAGAGCATGAATCCCCCAGAGGTATCTCACTCACTCACCCTTTCACATGCTGGAGAGGTTCTCCTGGGCCCCACCTGAGCCCAGAAAGGCTGGTGCCAAGCTTCGCTCCTCTCTGCTCTCTGTGGCCCCCTGCTGCCTTGATGGATCCCAATGTGGTGTCTGAGATGATTGTCCTGCAGTGTAATTTGCCAATATTTTCTCCTATTCTTTAGGTTCTCATTTTACTTTCTTGACAACACATAAAAGACCTTAATTTTTATGAAGTCCAATTTATCAATTTCTGCTTTCTCCCCTTGTGCTATTGATGTCATATCTCAGAAACGATTGTCTAATCCACAAAGATTTATTTATGTTTTCTTCTAAGAGTTTTATAGCTTTAGCACTTACATGTAGGTCTATGATCAATTTGACTTAATGTTTTTACATGGAGTGAGGTAGGCATCCAGCCACATTATTTTGCAGATGAATACCCAGTTGTCCCAGTACCATGTGTTGAGAACACAACTTGTTCCTCCATCAGATTGTCCTGGTACTCTTATTGAAAAGCAAATGACTCTCAATTACATTCCACTGATTTATATTTCTATTTTTAAACCAGTGCCACACTGTCTTGATTACTGTATCTTTGTAGTAAATTTTGAAATCAGGAAGTGTGCATCCTCTAACTTTTTTCTTTTTCAAGAATGTTTTGGATTCTTGAATTTTCTTATAAATTTTATGATCAGCTTGTCAATTTATGTAATGAATCCAGCTGGAATTTTGATGGGGTCTATAGATCAATTTGAGGACTATTGCCACCTTAGCAATACTAAAATTCTTGATCCATGAACATGGGATGTCTTTTCATTTAAGTCTTCTTTCATATTTTATAGCAATTTTAGAATATAAGTTTCACACTTCTTTTGTTAAATTTCTTCCTAAATATTTTACTATTTTTGGTGCTATTATAAATGGAGTTGTTTAATTTCATTTTTGGACTTCTCATTGTCAGCATGTAAAAATACCACTGATTTTTTTCTTTTTGATATTGTAGCCTATGATGTTGTTGAATTTGTTTATTAGCTCTAATAGCGGTTTTTATTGGGGGGAGTATTCTTTTTTTCCTTAGATACAGGGTCTCATTCTGTTGCCCAGGCTGGAGTGCAGTGGCACAATCATAGCTCACTGCAGCCTTGAACTCCTGGGCTGAAGTGATCCTCCCACCTTGGCCTTCAAAGTGTTAGGACTACAGGTGTGGGTTAGCACACCTTGGCCTTAGGTGTGGATTCTTTAGGATTTCTGGAATGTACGATCATGTCATCTGTGAATATAGTGTTACTTCCTGCTTTCCAATTTGGATTCTTTTATTTATTTTTCTTGCCTAATTGCTACGGCTAGAACTTCCATTACAATGTTGAATAGAAGTTATGAAAGTAAACATCTTTGTTTTGTTCCTGATCTTGTGGGAAAAACTTTCACAGTTGCACAATTGAGTATGATGTTAGCTGTGGGTTTTTAATATGTGGCCTTTATTAATGTTGAAGAGGTTCCCTTCTATTCCTAGTTTATTGAGTATTTTTATCAAGAGATGGTGTTGGATTTTTGTCAAATGCCTTCTCTTTATCAACTGAGATGAAATATAAACTCCAGAAATAGAAGAAAATATTTTTTTAAAGAAAAAAAAAGAGACACCACTTGCTC
>NW_026658932.1:0-3791 GCF_009828535.3 Hylobates moloch | reverse complement strand
TATAGGCAAAAGCCAGTCTTTCAACTCTACCTGAATTTCCTTGACGTACAGTGAGATTCCAGAAATGAATCCACCTGTAAACGTCAAGGAAATTCAGGTAGAGTTGAAAGACTGGCTTTTGCCTATAGTCCCGGCTACTCTGGAGGCTAAGGTGGGAGGATTGTGTGAACCCAGGAGTTCAAGTCCAGCCTGGGCAACATAGCGAGACCCTGTCTCTTAAAAAAAAAAAAAAAAGTGGGTTTCACCTTCTTTAAAAGGACTTTGGGGCCAGGCATTGTGGCTCACACCTGTAATCCCAGCACTTTGGGAGGCCGAGGCGGGTGGATCACGAGGTCAGGAGATCGAGGCTGTCCTGGCTAACATGGTGAAACCCCATCTCTACTAAAAAAAAAAAAAAAAAAAAAAAATTAACTGGGCATGGTGGCAGGCACCTGTACTCCTAGCTACTTGGGGGTGCTGAGGCAGGAGAATGGCATGAACCCGGAAGGCGGAGCTTGCAGTGAGCTGAGATCATGCCACTGCACTCCAGCCTGGGTGACAGAGCGAGACTCTGCCTCAAAAAAAATAAATAAATAAAATAAAATAAAAGGACTTTGGAAGGCTAATCTATTGCAGACTAAACCTGAGTTTCTAACCAGCTCAGGGCAAAGGGCAGAGTCACAGATTCCCACGGGAGGGTGAGAGGTGGGTTTCATGGAACATGCCTGTTCTAATAGACAAACGCCAATCATGGCTGCTCAGAAGTGAGTCTCCTACTTGTGCACGAAATATACATAATTACAAAATACATAAATGTTCACAGCAGCTTTCCTTTTGATGGCTGAATAATATCCCACTGTATGCACAGATCACCTGATGAACAAATGAGCAAAATGTGATGTTTACATGCAATGATATCTTATTCAGCCATAAAAGGAATAAACCACTGACACATGCTACAGCATGGATGAACCTTAAAAACATGATGCTAAGTGGAAAAAAAAAAGCCAGGCACAAAAGGTCATGTAATACATGAATCCATTTATATGCAATGCCTAAAACAGGCAAATCCATAGAGATAGAAAGTAGATTAGTTGTTGCCAGGACAACGGGATGCGGCATGTGGGGAGTGATTGCCAATGGGCTTGGGGTTTCTTTTTGGGGTGATAAAAACATGCTGAAATTAGGTAGTGGTGATGGTTGCACAACTTTGTGAATATACGAAATACTGAACTGTATGCTTGACAAAATGATACCCCAAGAGATGACGTGTGTCCATAGGAAAGGCTATTGACCTTGACTTTATTGCCTCTAAACTAACTACACGTTGAACATTGAGCCAATTTTCAAAAATTTATCCTACAGATGGTTTCTCCATTGGATGGCCACATGTTTTGCTTTGCCCATTACTTGACAAGGTTCTTAGGATCCGACCACTCTTTCTAATTTTTTATTATGCTTTGTACTGTATCACATTTAGAAACCCCTTCAACATTTTTGATTAGTGAGAATGGCCAAAACAAGGACCAATCAACTTCAATCAGATATGTGGGTTGAAGGTAGCAAACTTCCGCGCCCGTATGGCTGGCCAGGGATGTAGGTGAGGGAAGCTCCCAGGGGAGAGGGGGAGGTAGTGGTAAGAGGATATTTGAAAGGGCCTCAGCATCCCGCACCATAATCTCCATTAGCCAGGCCCTCAGGCCACCCAGATCAACACACAATCTAATGAAGACACTATATCCATGATGCAGACACAGTTCTGATGCGAACTCCCCACCTGCACACAGCGGCCAGCCTTTTGTACACCCCATCCCCCTGCCCCTTGGCACTCATCTGGGAGGGGCCGCAGTGAATGGCACTCACATGTGTGCCCTGTTAAAGGGAGCAGCCACATTACAAGTCTCCTTGATTTCAGACATGCCAGAACCCAGGACCATAGCGACCAGAGTTACTGGCTCTAAAGAGAAATTAGAAATGGAAGCTGACAGCAGAATTGCTTCTCGACCACCACTGCACAGTCTGGGGGACTTGACTGTGTCTCTCGGTTTAAATCATGCCTCAAAGCAGAAGGATGCATTAGTTTCCTGCGGCTGCCATAACAAATTGTCCCAAACTTGGTGACTTGAAACAACAGAACTTTGTTCTCTCACGTTTCTAGAGGCCAGAAGCCTGAGATGAGGGTGCCAGCAAGGCCATGCTCCCTCCGAAGGCTCTACGGAAGGCTCTTCCTTGCCTCTGCCAGCTGTCCTCGATGGTCCTTGGCTTGTGGCCACATCTCTCCAACGCCTGCCCCTGTCTTCATGTGAATTTTCCCTCTGTGTTTCTTCTGTGTCTCAATATCCCTGTCCTTTCCGTTGCTGGGACATCTGTCTTTGAATTTCAGACCCACCCTCATCCAGAAGGCTCTCATTTGGAGAGCCTTAACTAATTCCATCTGCAAAGGACCTGTTTCGAAATCAGGTTGCATTCTGAAGTTCCCCGTTTGATGTGAATTTGGGGGTGGGTGGAAAGCAGCATTGAACCCATGACCGAGAATACAGACTGCCCGACGTGCTTCAGAGCCTGCCAGTCAGTCTTGCCCTGGTTCTTTTCAATTGCCACATGCCCCTTGGCAACACCAGGCCGTGTTCCCTGTGGTGGAAAAGCAAAGTTACAAATGGGAATCTGGACCTTCACCACGTGGAGAGTAAACTCCTCTCCACAGGAGGAGTCTAAACCGCACTCTCAAATCCACTCTTCTAATTTCTGAGCACAGTCTGCTGTATGCCATTATCGCTTCATTTCAGGCAGCGAAGTTTTTTCTTATCTGTTTGATATGTGAGGATATGAGAAACCCTCGGACGCATTGTCCAGATACCTGGCTTGTCCTGCGTGATTGCTGGCTCTTTGTTTCCTACTGGACGTAATAAATCTGCAGGATCAAATGGATTCCTCAGGAGCAAGCTGACTGTTCCCAGACTCCTCATTAGCAGAGGAGACCCTAAAACATGACCAAGTTTGCATTGACTGCAGATTTGGAGCTAATTCAGAGAACTCTGGAAACTCATTTTCCCACAGTCTGTCTGAAATTCATTTCCCCTGTTGAATGTCTCCAAAGGAAGGGTTTGTTTTCATTTTCTTCAGCTTGTCATTTTAAATGTATTCTTCTGGAACAGAGAAAAGGAACGATTTTCTTTCTGCTTGGGAAGAAGTAAAGAAATAATGTTTCCTGCTCCATCCCCTGTCCCCCTCCGCAGCTCCCCACAACACATCTGGGTTGCCAGGCAGCCCAGCTCCCGTGAAACATTGGAGAGCGATTTTACTGTTGTGGGAAACATTTAAACATAAAATTGACTCCAGCTCTGTGAAAACAGAAAGGAACCAGAGGCCTTCTGACCCGAATTCTGCCTTCTTTCTTCCACATTCTTTAGCCCATTTAAGTGTCGTCTTAGTTTTTGAGTTCTCCAAATCACAGCTTTGTCTGTTGTGAAAGATTTAACACATGAATTAGTGGACCTGTGACATATAGTCCCTTTCTATCTAAATATTTGTGGGGAGGAGAGGCAGTATAAGGTGGCAAGTAATGACTTCAGAAGCATGCTGGGTACGCCAGTATTCTGGGTGCTAAGGCATCTTTAGAGTCCCGTCTGCTGGCACTTGTTTGTGGTCGTGTTGTTGCTCCAGGGTTCCTGAATATTGCAAACCTGCACCGTTTATGTCTTGAAACTCTGAAAGTAATTAAAATCTTGGATAGAAAGAAAAAAAAAAGCATCCCTATTTCAAAAGCATTTTGATTGCATCGTGCTTATTGAAAGTCTTTCCTGGAACCTCCT
>NW_026658931.1:0-3791 GCF_009828535.3 Hylobates moloch | reverse complement strand
TATGAAGATGTGCTTGCTTCCCCTTTGCCCTTCTGCCTTGATTGTAAGTTTCCTGAGGCCCCCCAGCCATGCTTCCTGTATAGCCTGTGGAACTGTGAGTCAATTAAGCCCAAGCTATACCTTCGCCTGTGTTAGCCATGGCTGGAGCTGGAGCGGGCCACAATGCATGGTTCCGTGTCCTGACGCTGCACAGAGCAGTGCGGCCCTGGGCCTGGCCTGTGCAAACCCATTTTTATTTCCTAGGCCTCCAGGCGTTTGATGGAAAGGGCTGCTGCGAAGATCTCTGAAATGCCCTGGAAGCATTTTCCCCATTGTCTTGGCTATTAACATTCGGCTCCTCCTGCAGAATTTCTGCAGCCTTCTTGAATTCCTCCCCAGAAAATGGATTTTTCTTTTCTACCACATGGAATGGCTAACGGGGTGAAACCGCATCTCTACTAAAAATCCAAAAATTAGCCGGGCATGGTGGCACGCACCTGTAATCCCAGCTACTTGGGAGGCTGAGGTGGGAGAATTGCTTGAACCTGGGAGGCAGAGGTTGCAGTGAGCTGAGATGGTGCCACTGCACTCCAGCTTGGGCAACAGAGCAACACTCCGTCTCCAGTAAAAAAAAAAAAAAAAAAAAAAAAAGACTTGAACACATGGAAAGGTACCATGCCGTTGGACAGGAAGACTCAATATCTTTTTTTTTTTTTTTTGGAGACGGAGTCTCGCTCTGTCAGGCTGGAGTGCAATGGCGTTGATCTCAGCTCTCTGCAACCTCCGCCTCCTGGGTTCAAGTGATTCTCATGCCTCAGCCTCCCGAGTGGCTGAGATTACAGGCATGTGCCACCATGCCCTGCTACTTTTTGTATTTTAGTAGAGACAGGGTTTCACTGTGTTGGACAGGCTGGTCTTAAACTCCTGACCTCATGTTCCGCCTGCCTCAGCCTCCCGAAGTGCTGGAATTACAGGTGTGAGACACCACGCCTGGCCGATTTGTCTCTATTGATGATGTTAACCTTGACCACTTGATTAAGTGGTTGTAGGCTTCTTCACTTTAAACTTCTTCTTTACCCTTGGTAATTAAAAAGTATTCTGTGGTGAAGTACGTTAAAACTATGGAAGTAGGGCCGGGCGTGGTAACTCATGCCTGTAATCCCAGCGCTTTGGGAGGCCGAGGCAGGCAGATCACGAGGTTAAGAGTTCGAGGCCAGCCTGGCCAACATAGTGGAACTCTGTCTCTACTAAAAATACAAAAATTAGCCAGGCATGGTGGTGTGCGCCTGTAGTCCCAGCTACTCAGGAGGCTGAGGCAGGAAAATTGCTTGAACCCGAGAGGCGGAGTTTGCATTGAGCCAAGATCGCACCACTGCACTCCAGCCTGAGTGACAGAGCAAGACTCCGTCTCGGAAAAAAACAAAAACTGTGGAAGTACTCCATTCCTCATCAAGCTTTCAGTGTATTCAGGTATTTATCTCAGTATGGACTCATGGTTTCCCTTTTTAATTCAATGGTATATAATCTGTAATTATCATTATCTACATGGAGCTCAAATTTTCCATATTTGTCTAGTGGGAGCCCTTTCAAATTGGCTGTGTTCTTTTGACATGACCTCATTATTCTCTGAGCACTTCTTTGATTTATGGTATAAGATGCTCCAGGCTGGGCATGGTGGCACATGCCTGTTGTCTCAGCTAGTTGGGAGGTTGAGGCAGGAGGATCGCTTTAGCCTGGGAGTTTGAAGTCAGCCTGGACAACATAGCAAGACTCCTCTTAAAAAAAGAAAACTGAAAATGTTGCAAGCTCATCTTGTATCTTCCCTACCCCAGCCCCAGAACAAGCCATTTCTGGTTACTTTTAGTAGAGAATAATATATAAAAGCCACAATCTGGAATTTAGGTGTGCTCATTGCTATTGGAGTGTCATTACTTTCAGGGCCTCTTAGTGGGCAGAGTTATATATATATGTGCACACACATTGATTTATATGTGTTTCTATGTACGTATGATATATACACACACACATCTATTTTTTTGTCTCATATACATTGAAATTCATGAGTTCATACCAATACCTTCAATTCCAATCTACCACCACAAGGTTCTTCCCATGTTTGTAACTCCCTTCTCTGACAGTGAGAAACTCTGACTTCCCTTATCTTTAATTTACTTGTTTGATCAAACCTTCTGTATGTAACCATCTTCTATCACCACCACTACCCCCACTCCTGCAGATGCTCCTCCATTCCTCTCAAGCTCTGACATCCTGCAGCTCCTGGCCCCTACTCTGGCCTCCCCATGTGGTTAGTCTTTCCTTGCCAAAGCTCTGTCCGCTCATGCTGGGCCATGCTGCCAGGTAGAAGCTCCCCTCAGGCTCTGACCTCTGTGCCAAGCTATCCATGCATCAGCACCTCCTCAGCCTCCTTGGGATCCAACCGCCCATACTAGGTCACTTACTCCCACGTGGTACCCTCTTACCCCTGCTGGGGATCACATACTCCACACCAGGCCATCCCTTCACATGCACACCTTCCTCACTCTGGGCCCTTACACTCCATGCCGAGCTGCCCCCAGGGCGCGATGCCCTCCATACTCCAGGACTTTGACTCCTCACACCAGGCAGCCCTGCGATTCCAATGCTCTTCTCACCCTCCTTGGACTCTGACACCCTCAGTCAGGCCCTGCTGTCCCTCCCCTACCCACACGGATGACTTCACTGTTCTTGGGCTCTGATACACCATCTGGGAAGCCCTGCTATGACTCGAGCCATGTTCATTTTGCTTGGGCTTCAACTCCCCTCATCAGGCCACAACACACTGCCCAACCCCTCCTTCTTCCTGCTCACCAGTGTCCACACACACACTCACACACACACACATATACAACATACACACATATATAACACACACATACAACACACACATACACAGTGTTGGGCTTTGACTCCCTGTGCCAGGCAGCCAGCCTCGGTGCATGACCTCTTTGCTCTGCTGTGGGCCATAGAGGCTCTCCCACCCCATACCTCAGCAGACAGTCACCTTACTTGGCTCCATCTAATGTCTTTAGGATTGAATAGTTTGGTAAGAAAAGAGGACACGGGCAGGGACTTTTTTTTCTCTTATCCCTGTCCTTCAGGCGTTCCTCAGTTAACTTCCTTGAAGACAAACCATATTAGAAGTTTATTACATCTTTCCAGAGTTTTTGTACAGACACTCTTCTCCCCATTGTTTCATTGTACTACAATTTATTTAACCCCTTATCTCTATGATGGCAGAATTGATCAATAGAATTGACAACTTTCTGACTGATATTGAATCTTCTGGCCAGGCACGGTGGCTCATGCCTCCCAAAGTGCCTCATCCCAGCACTTTGGGAGGCCGAGGTGGGTGGATCAGCTGAGGTCAGGAGGTCGAGACCAGCCTGGCCAACATGGCAAAACCCCATCACTACTAAAAATACAAAAATTAGGCTGGGCGCGGTGGCTCACACCTGTAATCCCAGCACGTTGGGAGGCCGAGGCAGGTGTATCAGGAGGTCAGGAGATCAAGACCATCCTGGCTAACACAGGGTGTCTCTACTAAAAACACAAAAAATTAGCCGGGCGTGGTGGCGGGCACCTGTATTCCCAGCTACTCGGGAGGCTGAGGCAGGAGAATGGCGTGAACCTGGGAGGCGGAGGTTGCAGTGAGCCAAGATCAGGCCACTGCACTCCAGCCTGGGCAACAGAGCGAGACTCCATCCCAAAAAAAAAAAAAAAGGATTAGCCAGGCATGGTGGCAGGCGCCTGTAATCCCAGCTACTTGGAAGGCT
>NW_026658930.1:0-3792 GCF_009828535.3 Hylobates moloch | reverse complement strand
ATTAATTTTTGTATAAAGTGTAAGGAAGGGGTCCAGTTTCAGTTTTCAGCATATGGCTGGCTAGTTTTCCCAGCATTATTTATTAAATAGGGAAATCCTTTCCCCATTGCTTGTTTTTGTCAGGTTTGTCAAAGATCCAATAGTTGTAAATGTGTGGCATTATTTCTGAGGCCTCTGTTCTGTTCCATTGGTCTATCTCTCTGTTTTGGTACCAGTACCATGCTGTTTTTGTTACTGAAGCCTTGTAATATAGTTTGAAGTCAGGTAGCATGATGCCTCCAGCTTTGTTCTTTTGGCTTAGGATTGTCTTGGATATATGGGCTCTTTTTTTGGTTCCATATGTAATTTAAAGTATTTTTTCTAATTCTGTGAAGAAAGTCAATGGTAGCTTGATGGGGTTAGCACTGAATCTATAAATTATTTTCAGCTGTATGGCCATTTTCAAGGTATTGATTCTTCCTATCCATAACAATGGAATGTTTTTCCATTTGTTTGTGCCCTCTCTTATTTCCTTGAGAGATGGTTTGTAGCTCTCCTTGAAGAGGTCGTTCACATCTCTTATAAGTTATATTCCTAGGTATTTTATTCTCTTTGTAGCAATTGTGAATGTGAGTTCACTCAAGATTTGGCCCTCTGTTTGTCTATTATTGGTGTATAGGAATGTTTGTGATTTTTGCACATTGATTTTGTATCTTGAGACGAAATCAAGCTGATAAGCTGAAGTTGCTTATCAGCTTAAGGAGATTTTGGGTTGAGACGATGGGGTTTTCTAAATATACAATCATGTCATCTGCAAACAGAGACAATTTGGCTTCCTCTCTTGCTATTTGAATCCCCTTTATTTCTTTCACTTGCCTTGTTGTCCTGGCCAGAACTTCCAATACTATGTTGAATAGGAGTAGTGAGAGGGCATCCTTGTCTTGTGCTGGTTTTCAAAGACAATGCTTCCAGCTTTTGTCCATTTAGTATGATATTGGCTGTTGGTTTGTCATAAATAGCTCTTATTATTTTGAGATACGTCCCATAAATACCTAGTTTATTGAGAGTTTTTAGCATGAAGCGATGTTGAATTTTATCAAAGGCCTTTTCTGCCTCTATTGAGATAATCATGTGGTTTTTGTCATTGGTTCTGTTTATGTAATGGATTACGTTTATTGATTTGCATATGTTGAATCAGACTTGCATTCCAGCAATGAAGCTGACTTGATCGTGGTGGATAAGCTTTTTGATATGCTGCTGGATTCAGTTTGCCTGTATTTTATTGAGGATTTTTGCATCAATGTTCATTAGGGATATTGGCCTGAAATTTTCCTTTTTTGTTCTGTCTCTGCCAGGTTTTGGTATCAGGATGATGCTGGCCTCATAAAATGATTTAGGGGGGAGTCTCTCTTTTACTATTGTTTGGAATAGTTTCAGAAGGAATGTTACCAGCTCCTCTTTGTACCCCTGGTAGAATTTGGCTGTGAATCCACCTGGTCCTAGGCTTTTTCTTTTTTTTTTCTTTTTTTGGTTGGTAGGCTATTAATTACTGCCTCAATTTCAGAACTTGTTATCGGTCTTTTCAAGGATTCAACTTTTTCCTGGTTTAGCCTTGGGAGGCTGTATGTTTCTAGGAATTTTTCCATTTCTTCTAGTTTTTCTGGTTTATTTGTGTAGGTGTGTTTATAGTATTCTCTGATGGTAGTTTGTATTTCTGTGGGATCAGTGGTGATATCCCCTTTATCATTTCTTATTGTGTCTATTTGATTTTTCTCTCTTTGCTTCTTTATCATTCTGGCTAGTGGTAGGGAAGAGGGTGGAATGTAGAAGAGAAAGGCAAAAACTATGAGATAGAGTCAGATTGTACTAAAGTGCTGAGGAGTGAATAAGGGCATTCTACAGAAGGGAATAATATTTCGATAATGTTTTCCCAAATGCTAGTCATTCAATATAATTTTTGGTGATCTCACTAAACTGAAATACAACCCTTGTCTAACCAAAGAATCCTCAACTCTTAGGAAAGATGATTTTAATTTGGGACTTTCTGTTCTTAATTAAGGGAAGCAACCTAGGAAGCTGTTTGTTAGTGTTGATTTCACACATCCACTCTTGACCCCATCTCACCTGCAGAATGTAGCGTATTTGCTGTTTTGTAAACTCTGATAATCCTTTAGGAATCAATGATTCAATGTCTTCTGACTGTAAGAAAGAAAGGCTTATCCATGGAACAGATACACATCAATCTTAAGATCAGCAATCCACAGATTTTGTGTAATGGGACATATTTTAGGAATATTAAAAGACTAATTCACTTTTTGAGAAACAGTTTCTATGAGTTTAATTTCTAGCCTTATCAGTTCTTATTTAAAAAAATCAATTATATTATAAACAGTATAAAAATAATCCTGAATTCCACACATTCTAGGGAAAACCTTTGGACAACCAATGAGAAGTTCCATTTCTATTTTTAAAAAGACGAAATTAAAAGCAAAATGGTCTATTAAATTCCTTTACACACTTTATTCATTGTATATTTTTTAAAACTGAAAGTATTGTTGGGTGATAGATATGACATTCTAGAAGCTGATTTTTAAAATAATGAAAACTTTGGGAAATAAAAATTAAGGGAGTTACAGGTTTTACTGAGAATTTACATAGAGCTGTGGTGACTTTTGGAAGATTATGATGTTGCCACCACAACACTGAAACAGCTTCAACTAATTTTAAGTGAGGAGCTGAAGTGAAGTATTTCTTAAAGGCAATTTAGGAATTACTGAATAATTGTAATGAATGCAGTATACCAGTACACTGGAAAAAACAATTAAAAACACAAAAGAGGGAATTGTGCTTTTTATTGCATTGAAATAGATTTTTCTCTATTTCATTATTCTATTAAAAGCAATTAAGATAATATGCATATGTAATAGATTAATATTTGAAAACATTTAAGTTGCTGACTGGCATGGCACATATAAGGTTTTGAAGCACATTAAAACTAACTTTGATATTTAATTAATCATATAGATTTCAGTTTTCTAAAGCAGAGAATATGTGGTCAGTGGAACATCTCTTGTACCCCATAAATAAATACACCTACTATGTACACACAAAAATTAAAAATAGAACATTTCAAATAAACATTGTAATAAGCATAGACAAATTAAATCATAAAGTGACAGCTGATAACAATTTTTTGTGAATAATTACTAGTTTTATAGCTATTACAAATATGTAGTGTTTATATAATTTTAAAGGCAAAGTGGCCATAATTTTTTTCACTTACCTGCATTTTCAGTTTAGTAAGGTACTTAACTGAAAGAATATTACTATTGTGAATATCAGAATCTACTTTGTTATTATACTATATTCGATTTTCAACTATCTTTGCACTTACCTCATCTGTAGACTCAAAGTCCTGTTTGCTGCAAGAATAAAAAAAAAAGATAGACAACTTTAGGAAAATGTATTGACTGGTCATATATAAATGCTAGTTTTTTATTAATTTTATCTTACTTTTTGAAATATAAGAGGACTTATTCAATTTATATGCACAAGTGAAAATGTTAAAAGTAAAATGGCACTTTTACTTAGTTTGACTAAAATATTTTTTTTCTGGAATTAGCAGACCTATTAAAAAAGAACATCTGAATAACAAAATAATAAAATGCAGAAGTGGTTAGTACCATCCATTAGCACCAGTTTAACTGTGGCTACATTAGAAGTCCTCAGTGCTGAAGATGGCTGAAGAGGAACAGCTCCAGTCTATAGCTCCCAGCGTGAGTGATGCAGAAGACGGGTGATTTCTGCATTTCC
>NW_026658929.1:0-3792 GCF_009828535.3 Hylobates moloch | reverse complement strand
TCCTGAATAGTATTGCCTAGGTTTTCTTCTAGGGTTTTTATTGTTTTGAGTTTTACATTTAAGTATTTAATCCATCTTGAGTTAATTTTTTTATGAGGTGTAAGGAAGAGGTCCAATTTCAGTTTTCTGTATATGGCTAGCCAGTTTTCCCAACACCATTTATTAAATAGGGAATCTTTTCCCCATTGCTTGTGTGTGTCAGGTTTGTCAAAGATCAGATGGTTTTAGATGTGTGGTGTTATTTCTGAGGCCTCTGTTCTGTTCCATTGGTCTGTATATCTGTTTTGGTACCAGTACCATGCTGTTTTGGTTACTGTATCCTTGTAGTATAGTTTGAAGTCAGGTAGTGTGACACCTCCAGCTTTGTTCTTTTTGCTTAGAAATGTCATGGCTATACAGGGTCTTCATTTATTCCATATAAAATTTAAAGTAGATTTTTCTAATTCCTTGAGGAACATCAACAGTAGTTGGAAGGGAATAGCATTGGATCTACAAATTACTTTGGGCAGTATGACCATTTTCACAATATTGATTCTTCCTATCCATGAAGATGGAATGTTTTTCCATTTATTTGAGTCCTCTCTTATTTCCTTGAGCAGTGGTTTGTAGTTCTCCTCGAAGAGGTCCTTCACATCCCTTGTTAGCTGTATTCTTAGGTATTTTATTCTCTTTTTAGGAATTTTAAATGGAAGTACATTTATGATTTGGCTCTCTGCTTGCCTATTGTTGGTGTAAAGGAATGCTTGTTATTTTTGCACATTGATTTTGTATCCTGAGACTTTGCTGAAGTTGCTTATCAGTTTAAGGAGTTTTGGGCTGAGATGATGGGGTTTTCTAAATATAAAATCATGTCATCTGCAAACAGAGAAAACTTGACCCTCTCTCTTCCTATTTGAATAGCTTTATTTCTTTCTCTTGCCTGATTTCCCAGGCCAGAACTTCTAATATTATGTTGAACAGGAGTGGTGAGAGAGGGCATCCTTGTCTTATGCCAATTTCAAAGGAAATGCTTCCAGCTTTTGCCTATTCAATATGATATTGGCTGTGGGTTTGCCATAAATAGCTCTTATTATTTTGAGATATGTTCCATCAGTACCTAGTTTATTGAGAGTTTTTAACATGAAGGGATGTTGACTTTTATCAAAGGCCTTTTCTGTATCTATTGAGATAATCGTGTGGTTTTTGTCTTTGGTTCTGTTTATGTAATGTATTATATTTATTGATTTGCATATGTTGAATCAGCCTTGCATCTCAGGGATGAAGCCAACTTGTTCGTCGTGGATAAGTTTTTTGATGTGCTGCTGGATTTGGTTTGCCAGTATTTTATTGAGGATTTTTGCATCGATGTTCATCAGGGATATTGGCCTGAAATTTTCTTTTTTTGTTGTGTCTCTTCCTGTGTTTGGTATCAGGATGATGCTGCCTTCATAAAATGAGTTAGGGAGGAGTCCCTCCTTTTCAGTTGTTTGGAATAGTTTCTGAAGGAATGGTACCAGCTCCTCTTTGTATTTCTGGTAGAATTCAACTGTGAATCCATCTGGCCCTGGGCTTTGTTTCTTGCTGTTGGTAGGCTATTAATTACTGCCTCAATTTCAGAGCTTGTTATTGGTCTATTCAGGTATTCAAATTCTTCCTGTTTTAGTCTTGGTAGGGTGTATGCATCCAGGAATTTATCCATTTCTTCTAGATTTTCTAGTTTATTTGTGTAGAGGTGTTTATAGTATTCTCTGATGGTAGTTTGTATTTTGGTGGGGTCAGTGATGATATCCCCTTTAACAATTTTTTTTTTTTGAGACAGAGTCTTGCTCTGTCACCCAGGCTGGAGTGCAGTGGCACGATCTCGGCTCACTGACAACCATCTCCCAGGTTCAAGCGATTCTCCTGCCTCAGCCTCCCGAGTAGCTGGGACTACAGGTGCGTGCCACCATGCCCGGCTAATTTTTTGTATTTTTAGTAGAGATGAGGTTTCACTGTGTTAGCCAGGATGGTCTTGATCTCCTGACCTCCTGATCCGCCTGCTACAGCCTCCCAAAATGCTGGGATTACAGGCATGAGCCACCACACGCAACCCCCTTTATCATTTTTTATTGTGTCTATTTGGTTCTTCTATTTCTTCTTGATTAGACTAGCTAGCAGTTTATCTATTTTGTTAATTAAAAAAAAAAAACACAGTTCCTGGATTCGTTGAGTTTTTGGAGGGTTTTTCGTGTCTCTATCTCCTCTATTTCTTCTCTGATCTTAGTTATTTCTTGTCTTCTGTCAGCTTTTGGATTAGTTTGCTCTTGCATCTCTAGCTTTTTAAATTGTGATATTAGAGTGTCGATTTGAGACCTTTCTTGCTTTCTGATGTGGGTATTCAGTGTTGTAATTTTCCCTGTTAACAATGCTTTAGCTGTCTCCCAGAGATTCTGGTACGTTGTCTCTTTGTTCTCATTAGTTTCAAGGAACTTCTTGATTTCTGCCTTAATTTTATTATTTTCCCAGACATCGTTCAGGGGCAAGTTGTTCAATTTCCATGTAGTTGTGTGGTTTTGAGTTCTGATTTGATTTCACTGTGTCTGAGAGACTGTTACGATTTCAGTTCTTTTGCATTTGCTGAGGAGTGTTTTACTCCCATTTATGTTGTTTATGTTGTTGATTTTAGAATAAGTGTCGTGTGGCACCGAGAAGAATGTATATTCTGTTGATTTGAGGTAGAGAGTTCTGTATATGTCTACCAGGTCTACTTGATCCAGAGCTGAGTTCAAGTCCTGCATATCCTTGTTCATTTTCTGTCTCATTGATAGGTCTAATACTGAGTGGGGTGTTAAAGTCTCCCACTATTATTGTGTGGGAGTCTAAGTCTTTTTGTAGGTCTCCAAGAACTTGTTTTATGAATCTGAGTGCTCCTGTATTGGGTGCATATATATTCAGAATAATTAGTTTTTTTGTTAAATTGTTTCCTTACTGTTATGTAATGCCCTTTGTAGTTTTTTTTTTTTTTTTTTATCTTATTTGGATTAAAGTCTGTTTTGTCAGAGACTAGGATTGCAGTCCCTGAGTTTTTTTTTTCTTTCCATTTGCTTGGTAAATTATCCTCCCTTTATTTTGATTCTGTGTGTGTCTTTGCAGGTAAGATGGGTTTCCTGAATACAGCACACCACTGGGCCTTGACTTCTTATCCAATTTGTCAGTCTGTGTCTTTTAATTGGGGCATTTAGCTCATTTACATTTAAGGTAAGTATTGTTTTGTGCGAATTTAATCCTGTCATCATGATGCTATTTGGTTATTTTGCACACTAGTTGATGTAGTTTTTTCACAGTGTCATTGGTCCTCATGTTTTTGTGTGTTTTTGCAGTGGCTGGTACCAGTTTTTCCTTTCCATGTTTAGTGCTTCTTTCAGGAGTTCTTGCAGGGTAGGCCCGGTGGTAACAAAATCCCTCAGCATTTGCTTGTCTAGAAGGGATTTTATTTCTCCTTCACTTATATGAAATCTAGGTGAAAATCTTTTCTTTAAAAATTGAAATTGTTCCAAATCTTCTGGCTTGGAAATTTCTGCTGAGAGACTGCTGTTATCTCTGTATTTCCTGAATTTGCATGTTGGCCTGTCTTGCTAGGTTGGAGAAGTTTTACTGGATAATATCCTAAAATGTGTTTTCTAGCTTGTTTCCATTCTCCCTGTCTCCCCCCAGTACTTTAATAATTGTAGGTTCTGTCCCATATTTTTTGAAGGCTTTTTCATTCCTTTTCATTCTTTTTTTTTCTATTCTTGTCAGCATGTCTTATTTTAGTAATTTGGTCTTCAAACTCTG
>NW_026658928.1:0-3793 GCF_009828535.3 Hylobates moloch | reverse complement strand
ATGTTAATAACGAGCACATGCCTATACATGTTAATAACGAGCACATGGCTATACATGTTAATAACGAGCATGCACCTATACATGTTAATAACGAGCACATGCCTATACATGTTAATAACGAGCATGCACCTATACATGTTAATAACGAGTAGCCTACTGAATTCCTTCTTCTGTGTCCTACCTTTTCTCATTTAACAATGTGCTTTAGAGATCTTCTAGTTTTACTTCATGAGTAGAATTGTTCATTTTAAGAACTGTGTCTTGTTCCCTGGAACTGCCAAAACCATAATGGATTTCCCCCGGTCCCTCTTGGATGTTGCATGGTTTCCCGTTTTTGTTTTTACAGTAATGTTGGGATAGCATCCTGGGTGGAAATCTTCAATGTAGATGAAATCCTCCCTTTAGACTGGAAGGCTGGCTGGCAGTCCATGGGGCTCAGTTAGACTGGGTGAAAACTCAGAGATCTTGCCCTGCAGGACTCTTGGGACTTTGGAAAGGGTGACCACCTCCTCCCAGCCTGCTCCAGCTGCTGCAGGAATATCCTTTTGGAGGCTCATAATCCTTTCAGAGGTCATGATGTAGTTCCAACAATGCGTTGGGCATACAAATTAAGTATTTTCCTCTTTTATGAATTAGATAACTGAGTTGCAGAAGGATTTTGGCCACTGCACCCCCAGTCCCGTCCCCCCACCCCACCAGTTTCTCTTCATGCTCCCCCAGGGTGCTGGACCTCCTGCCCTGTGCTGCCTCCCACTGAGGGCCTTTGTTCCTAGTGTTCCCTTGCCTGGAACACTGCCCAGTGCCAGGGCTGCATATCAGCTCGACGCTTCCTCAGGAACCCTCCCTGAAGTCCTGACAAGGTCAGATTTTCCATGTTGACTATGATGCTGACATGTGTCTCTCCCTTCCTGTCTTAATGTAATGTTACACTGATTTATCACTGATCAGTGTTATCTTTCCCATGTCCACAAGGGCAAGTTTTTGTTTCTTTCTGCTCCCTTTGGGTTTCAGTGATTCACATGGTAGGTGTTCAGTAAATGTGAGTCGACTCATTGAGTGAATGAATGAATGTCACCAGTAGGCCCCCATGCCATGCCAGCCCATCTCTCCTCTGTACCATGCTCCCTCTGCCCAAGTCTGATGCCCTCCAGGACAGAGACAGCCATTTACGCAGAGGCAGCTCTCGTCTTCAGATCCTTTCCTCTGTTAGGCTGTGATGGCCAGAAGGGAGGAGCAAGTAAAAAGGTCATTAAGGGCCTGAAGGCTGTCAGAAGAGCTCACCATTTGGACCGGGTCCCCAGGGGATACCCCATTATTGCCTCAGGCCTGCTTTGGTCATCTCCCCAGAGTCAGACAGCCAGGGCAGAAGAAAGAAGGCCATTTCCAGCTCAGTTTTCCTCCTGGAGTCATCTTTTGTTTTTTTCTCTGGCTTTTTACTATAAAAGGCATCTATTATGGGAATCTCAGCCACTTCCCTCTTCCTTTCCATGGGGCCTGGATCCCTGACCACACTGGATTAGGTTTCCTCCAAGACCCCAGGGTATTCGAGTGACTCAGGGTCAGGACTGTCTGCTTTAGGTGGAAACCCAAATCTCCTCTTCTATCTGCTGGGAATAAACATAGTGCTGACCATAGTGCGAGGTTCCGTGAGATTCTGCCAGTGAAACAGTGCCCTGTGTGCTGGCCCTCATGACCCATTTCCGACTCCGATCCCCTGTGCCCAGCACCATGCCCAGCATGTAGTAGGTGCTCAGTAAATGTTTGCTACATGATAACTTCATTTTCATAGAGCAGAGGCTGAGTGCACAGACGAAGTGATAATTCAGAAAAGAGACGAGCAGGGTTAGTTTCCTTTCAGTGGTATCTTTTTATAATGCAGGTTGAGTAGCTCTTTTCTGAAATATTTGGGACCACAAGTGTTTCAGATTTCTTTACATTTTGGAATGTTAGCATTATACTTCTGGGTTGAGCATCCCTAATCCAAAAATCTGAAATCTGAGGTACTCCAAAATCCAAAATTTTTTGGATGCCAACAGGATGCTCAAAAGAAATGCTCATTGGAACATTTTGGATTTCAGATTTTAGGATTAGGAATGCTTAACTTGTATCACTATATATACTGTCCTTTTTTTTAGAGACAGGGTCTTGCTCTGTTGCCCAGGCTGGAGTGCAGTGGCACCATCATAGCTCAGTGTAACCTCAAACTCCTAGACTCAAGCAATCCTTCTGCCTCAGTCTCTGGTGTAGTTAGGACTACAGGTGTGCGCCGCCAAGCCTGGCTAATTATTTCATTTTATATTATATTTCATTTTATTTTTCTAGAGGCAGGATCTCACTACATTGCCCAGGCTGGTCTTGAACACCTGGCATCAAGCGATCCTCCTGCTTTGGCGTCCCAAATTGCTGGGATTATAGGCATGAGCCACCAAACTTGGCCTGTGTATCCTTTTAAGCTAAGACACTTATTTTTGAGGAAAAGGAGTTTGGATTAAGGATTGAATTTTTTTTTTTTTTTTTTTTTTTTACCGTGAGTATTTTTAGGACTCTCTTGTTATGTTTTTCCCCTTTGGTATAAGAGGTGAATGAATGCTGGAGGCTTTTACCTTTTAGCAGGATTTGATTACACTCTGGGAGAACACCTCCTAGTTTGAATAATAAATGGGGACAGGGAAATAGAACCTTGTAAGACTGCAAGTTGTAGAGGTCAGTTAAAGGCACAGTGTGGTGAAAGCTAAAGGTGAAGCCACTCATTAAATGCAGTTTGTTCCCATGGTGGATGCAAACATGAGCTCACTTCATATAATGGACATTGGATTTCTCTTTATTTTGGTCCCGTTGGCAAGGCTCTGTTTCTCTGTCCCTAGTCCCGTTTCTGATCACCTGCACTTAAGCAGAAAAGATGGCCTGGCTTGGTGTGACTTGCTGCCTGTGAAACCACTGCCGTGACTCCAAGCATCCATGCTGTCGGCTCCTTCCCCCCACCCCCGCTCTCACTCGTCCCCTCCCTTGTCTGTTTGATGAGGAAACCACCCTTTGGCAGAGCTTTGCTGTGTGTTTGGTGTGCATTTTTTTTCCTTGCACCCTCTAGGCAGTCCTTATAATTTTCTGATTAGGCCCATTTTTCAGCTGAGCAAATTGAGGTACAGAGAGGTTTTGTGACTCACCCAAAGGCACACAGCTTCATAGTAGCACCTGAATGTAAACCCAGGACTCTGTTGTTCCATACCACCACACTGCTCACTCTTTTATTTTATGTTTTCCGATTTCAAGCAAAATTTGGTGTCTGTTGTGTTCCAGGCACAGCACTCTGAATGGTTTTAAACATTCGGATGCTTCTGTGATGAAGCTCTCAAACATGCCAATTCTTTATCTGAAAAGTGAATGTCTCCCCTTTTTGTCTCTCCTTCTCACTTCATACATCAGGAATTGTGTGTGTGTGTGTGTGTGTGTGTGTGTGTGTGTTTAGCATACTCATCACATGGTGTTTATGTCAGGCTCTTCGGAGGCTGGGCATGGTGGCTCATGCCTGTAATCTCAGCACTTTGGGAGGCTGAGGCAGGCGGATCACTTGAGGTCAGGAGTTTGAGACCGGCCTGTCCAACATGGTGTCACCCCACCTCTACTAAAAATACAAAAATGAGCCATGCATGGTGGTGCATGCCTGTAATCATAGCTACTTGGGAGGCTGAGGCAGGAGAATCACTTGAACCCGGGTGGTGGAGGTTGCATTGAGCCGAGATCCTGCCGCTACACTCCAGCCTGGGTGACAGAGCAAGACTCCATCTCAAAAAAA
>NW_026658927.1:0-3793 GCF_009828535.3 Hylobates moloch | reverse complement strand
GATTTTAAAGATAAGAGCAAAGTTAAATAAATCAAAACACTGTGACAAGGAAATGGACCTCATTAAGAGGGGTGAGGGCCCCACAGTTGGCAGACACCCTCGTTTAAGTCAGCAACACCATGAAGAAAAGCTCTTGAGATTGGGAATTCCAGGAAGACATGAGATCTGTGTCACACCTTCATCTGTGTCGCACCCTCATGACTACAGAGGCAAGGAATGGAGGAATGAAGGGCTCTCTAATCAAGAAAGAGGGAATCTCCTAAAGACTGTGACACAACCGGCCGGGCACGGTGGCTCATGTCTGTAATCCCAGCACTTTGGGAAGCTGAGGTGGGCGGATCACGAGGTCAGGAGATCGAGTCCATCCCGGCTAACATGGTGAAACCCCGTCTCTACTAAAAATACACACACACACACAAATTAGCTGGGCGTGGTGGTGGACGCCTGTAGTCCCAGCTACTCCAGAGGCTGAGGCAGGAGAAGGCGTGAACCCAGGAGGCGGAGGTTGCAGTGAGCCAAGATCGTGCCCCTGCACTCCAACCTGGGTGACAGAGTGAGACTCCATCTCAAAAGAAAAAAAAAAAAGATTGTGACACAACCAGATTGAGCAAAGCCCCCGAGTGACAGAGAAAGGATGAGAAGAGATCAGATACGCTGGCAATAACTTTATGTAACACGGAAGACATGGGCAATATTCTGGCTAGTGAGTACTACATGCTCTGGAGATTAGGGGAACCATACGAACAGGAAATCAAATAGCAGGCTGGGAAACCACGCCAGGGTGGGGAGATGGAAGAAGAATGGAGACAGTAATAATGAGGACTGGAGTGTAAATTCTAAGTGACAGCCTTTTCCAAGCCACTAAGGTCAGGATCCAAGGTCTAGAGTAGGGTAGGTGGTTCTGAACATATCACAAAAATTGCACCCACAACAGCGGGAAAAAATTCCAAGACTGATATTGAGGCAGGTGTGCAAAACAAAAGCAGAGACAAGCTGATTTAAGGCAAAGATTGATTTACTTTCAATTTTATTTTTCAATTTCAGATCCACCTAATGCCCTGAGCAGTTTTACTTCAGAACAAAGAGGAGGCCCCTTTACCTTTCAGAGCATGCACACAAGGGAGCCTGAAGAACACACACATTCTGCATTCACTAATACACCATAGCTGTAAAGAAACTAATAAAGGCAAGCATGCATTGATCATGTGGCACATGCTAGGCCCTGTGCAATGCACTTTTACAGGCATTTTCTCATTTAATCCTCCAATATTACTATGGCATTATGTTACTATCTTCATTTCTCAGATGCAGAAACAGGTTACATAGCTCACTAAAATGACAAAAACTAGTAATTAGTGGGGCTGTAGGAAGATTTTTAATATTATAAAATCATTATTTTTCACAGTTATAGGACTGCTCAGATTTCCTCTTTTTTATGGTAGTTTTAGTAAGATATATTTCCTAGAAATTTAAATAGTTCATGTAAATGTTCAAATTTATTGACATTAATTTGGTCATAATTTCCTCTAATTTTTTTAAATGTCTCTAGAATCTGAGATGTATTCCTCTTTTCATTTTTGATATTATCTGTGCCTTCTTTCTTTTTCTTGGCCAATCTTGTCAGAAATTTATAAATTTCTTTTAGTCTTCAAAACTCAACTTCTTGATTTGTTGATCATTTCTATTGTAAGTTTGTTTCCTATTTTATTAATTTCTTCTATCTCTACTATAATTCCGTATTATTTCCTTCTTTCTATTTTTTGGGAGGTTTTTTGGTGATTTTTCTTTTTTCGATTTCTTTCTTTTTTCTTTCGTTCTTTCTTTCTTTTCTTTCCTTCTTTCTTTCTTTCCTTCTTTCCTTCTTTTATTTTTTTTTTTCAGATGGTCTTGCCCTGTTGCCCAGGCTGGAGCGCAGCAGCACAAACATGGCTCCCTGCAGCCTCAACATCCCAGCTCCAAGCAATCCTCCCACTTCAATTTCCTGGGTAGCTGAGACTACAGGTGCACGCCACCACACATAGCTACTTTAAAAAATTATTTGTAGAAATGGGGTCTCCCTATGTTGCCCAGGCCTGTCTCGAACTCCTGAGCTCAAGCAATCCTCCCGACTCGGCTTCCCAAAATGCCAAGATTACAGGTGTGAACCACCACGTCCAGCCCCTATTTTCCATTCTTTTACTTTCAACATTTTAACATCCTTAAATTTTAAATTCTTTTAAAAACAGCATATAATTATTTTAAAGCCCTTGCTTCCAAAAGTGGTGTTTTAATTGAAGCATTTAATCCACTTACCTTTAAGATAATTGTTGATATACTAGGGTAAGTAATAAACATTTCTACCATATATCTCCCCTAAAGAGAGAAAAAAATTTCCTTGGGAAGAAATGAGGGATATTACACTGATGCCATCTACTGAAAAAACTAAAAAACTACTCCCAAGTAACATTGTTTCCATTAAGCAAACTTTTAAAAAGCTTTTGTTTCAGGTTTCAACTATGTTATTGTATTGGATAAACACATTCTGCTTTCAGCTATTCATAGATTCCTATCTCTTCCAACCTGTTAGGGTAAAAATGGAGCTGTCATGAACTCTTTGTGTCTTAGGAGGTAAAAAGCTCCCTAACTCTATCTACTTTCCCCACACTGAATAGCCCCAATTTGAGTGTTTTTTGGTTTGTTTGTTTTTTAGACAGAGTCTCTGTCACCCAGGCTGGAGTGCAATGGTGCGATCTCTGCTCACTGCAACCTCTGCCTCCCAGGTTCAAGCGATTCTCCTGCTTCAGCCTCCCAAGTAGCTGGGACTACAGGTATACTCCACCATGCCCGGCTAATTTTTGTATTTTTAGCAGAGACGGGGTTTCACCATGTTGGCCAGGCTGCTCTCAAACTCCTGACCTTAAGTAATCCACCCACCTTGGCCTCCCAAAGTGCTGAGATTACAGGTGTGAGCCACTGCGCCCAGCTTTGAGTGTTTTATTGAACTTAATTTTTTAAGTAAAGTCTGGGTTCTTGCTATGTTGCCCAGGCTGATCTTGAACTCCTAGCCTCCAGAGATCCTCCTGCCTTAGCCTCTAAAGTGCTGAGACCACCATACCTGGCCCCAATTTGAGTTTTCAGAGTACCAGTTTGATAATCATTTATCACTTACTTTGTGACAGGAACCAGAATATGCTAATAATAATGAAGCTGTATAGCTTTTTTATTGAGCACTTACTAAGTACCAGGTATGGTCCTAAGCACTTTACAGGTATTACCTCACTTAATCCTCACAATTTCCCTATAATTTTGGCATTAAGATCCCCACTTACCAGGAAACTGAGGCACAGACAGGTTAAGTAACTGGTCCAAGATCAAAAACTAGGTAAGAGTTATAGTTGGAATTTAAACCAAGACAGTCTCTGACTCTGTGGTCTTAGCCACTCCCTTATACTGCTACTGAGATGCAATGCCCTCTCTAATACAAAAGGTATGAGTTCAAGTATCATTTACAAGCATGTTTGCTGTGGTTTAATGTAGAATGCAAAGTAAACAGAAAAAAATAAGGTAATCTAGGGAAGTTCTGTAGATTTTAATAAAATTATTAATAGCTTTAGGTGGGTTCTCCTATCCAGCAGTAACAGGATGATACCTGTATCGCTGGACCACTAGGCCTTTCATTTAAGTACTTCAAGGAATCACTCATACAAATAGAATTTTCTGCTAAATAGTTATTTCTGGGAATTATTTGTGCCTAGTAAAATTTTATAGACTCACAGATCTGGAAGATCCCTTAGAGATCTATTACTCCAGACCA
>NW_026658926.1:0-3794 GCF_009828535.3 Hylobates moloch | reverse complement strand
GAGAACAAAGACACAACATACCAGAATCTCTGGGACACATTCAAAGCAGTGTGTAGAGGGAAATTTATAGCACTAAATGCCCACAAGAGAAAGCAGGAAAGATCCAAAATTGACACCCTAACATCACAATTAAAAGAACTAGAAAAGCAAGAGCAAACACATTCAAAAGCTAGCAGAAGGCTAGAAATAACTAAAATCAGAGCAGAACTGAAGGAAATAGAGACACAAAAAACCCTTCAAAAAATTAATGAATCCAGGAGCTGGTTTTTTGAAAAGATCAACAAAATTGATGGACCGCTAGCAAGACTAATAAAGAAGAAAAGAGAGAAGAATCAAATAGATGCAATAAAAAACGAAAAAGGGGATATCACCACCGATCCCACAGAAATACAATCTACCATCAGAGAATACTACAAACACCTCTATGCAAATAAACTAGAAAATCTAGAAGAAATGGATAAATTCCTCGACAAATACACCCTCCCAAGACTAAATCAGGAAGAAGTCGAATCTCTGAATAGACCAATAACAGGTTCTGAAATTGTGGCAATAATCAATAGCTTACCAACCAAAAAGAGTCCAGGACCTGATGGATTCACAGCTGAATTCTACCAGAGGTACAAGGAGGAACTGGTACCATTCCTTCTGAAACTATTCCAATCGATAGAAAAAGAGGGAATCCTCCCTAACACATTTTATGAAGCCAGCATCATCCTGATACCAAAGCCAGGCAGAGACACAACCAAAAAAGAGAATTTTAGACCAATATCCTTGATGAACATTGATGCAAAAATCCTCAATAAAATACTGGCAAACCGAATCCAGCAGCACATCAAAAAGCTTATACACCATGATCAAGTGGGCTTCATCCCTGGGATGCAAGGCTGGTTCAACATACGCAAATCAATAAATGTAATCCAGCATATAAACAGAACCAAAGACAAAAACCACATGATTATCTCAATAGATGCAGAAAAGGCTTTTGACAAAATTCAACAACCCTTCATGCTAAAAACTCTCAATAAATTAGGTATTGATGGGACGTATCTCAAAATAATAAGAGCTATCTATGACAAACCCACAGCCAATATCATACTGAATGGGCAAAAACTGGAAGCATTCCCTCTGAAAACTGGCACAAGACAGGGATGCCCTCTCTCACCGCTCCTATTCAACATAGTGCTGGAAGTTCTGGCCAGAGCAATCAGGCAGGAGAAGGAAATAAAGGGTATTCAATTAGGAAAAGAGGAAGTCAAACTGTCCCTGTTTGCAGATGACATGATTGTATATCTAGAAAATCCCATTGTCTCAGCCCAAAATCTCCTTAAGCTGATTAGCAACTTCAGCAAAGTCTCAGGATACAAAATCAATGTACAAAAATCACAAGCATTCTTGTACACCAATCACAGACAAACAGAGAGCCAAATCATGAGTGAACTCCCATTCACAATTGCTTCAAAGAGAATAAAATACCTAGGAATCCAACTTACAAGGGATGTGAAGGACCTCTTCAAGGAGAACTACAAACCACTGCTCAATGAAATAAAAGAGGATACAAACAAATGGAAGAACATTCCATGCTCATGGGTTGGAAGAATCAATATCGTGAAAATGGCCATACTGCCCAAGGTAATTTATAGATTCAATGCCATCCCCATCAAGCTACCAATGACCTTCTTCACAGAATTGGAAAAAAACTACTTTAAAGTTCATATGGAACCAAAAAGGAGCCTGCATTGCCAAGTCAATCCTAAGCCAAAAGAACAAAGCTAGAGGCATCACGCTACCTGACTTCAAACTATACTACAAGGCTACAGTAACCAAAACAGCATGGTACTGGTACCACAACAGAGACATAGATCAATGGAACAGAACAGAGCCCTCAGAAATGATGCCGCATATCTACAACTATTTGATCTTTGACAAACCTGACAAAAACAAGAAATGGGGAAAGGATTCCCTATTTAATAAATGGTGCTGGGAAAACTGGCTAGCCATATGTAGAAAGCTGAAACTGGATCCCTTCCTTACACCTTATACAAAAATTAATTCAAGATGGATTAAAGACTTAAATGTTAGACCTAAAACCATTAAAATCCTACAAGAAAACCTAGGCAATACCATTCAGGCCATAGGCGTGGGCAAGGACTTCATGTCTAAAACACCAAAAGTAATGGCAACAAAAGCCAAAATTGACAAATGGGATCTCATTAAACTAAAGAGCTTCTGCACAGTAAAATACATTGTTAATAAATGTTCTCTGAAGAGGTAGATAGGTGGATTCTTATGTAGTTAATAAAAACAACACAATCAGCCAAAATGACTCAGGATTATTTTTTCATTTCATGGAACCTTCTGCAAATTAATCATTTGTCCTTATCTGAGGTTTTTCTAAATAGTTGCTTTATTAAGCATTACATTGTTTGGCAATACAGTTTGTGAGCTGGATAAGGTAATAAAAACTTGGGAAAAATGTAAAAGACTCACTTTTTAAATATCTAGATTAAATGCATTATCTTTACTATGTTTGAGTGATCTCTTATGGTTCTGTAAGATGAACCATTTTGTTGCATCCTCAAAAAGTGTAAGAGAAGAGGGTTTTGTTTTTTCTTTTTTGTTTTTGTAGTCTTGTGTGTTTGGATTTTGTTTATTATAGTATTATGCTACAGTTTTAAGGATTGAGGACTCAGAAGATTTCATGTGGCCTTAATTAGCAGTCTGTCATATTTAAAAACAAACTCATGTTGAAATAATAAAGGTAGAAATTGTAAATATATAATCCTCTGGAAGGCAGGGATTCAATCTATGAAATTATTTCAGTTAAAGTTTCAAAAGAGGAACACACATGAATAAGTATATAAATATGTTAGCTTAACTTTAACAAATTATACAAGCAACATAATTCATTATCTAAATTTTAGAAAAATGAGAAAAATCACCCATCACTGCACTAACTGAAATCTCTGTCATGAGTTTTAGTTAATAAGTGCTTTCTGACAATGACAAATTTTCATACATGAATAAGTATATAAATATGTTAGCTTAACTTTTACAAATTATACAAGCAACATAATTCATTATCTAAATTTTAGAAACATGAGAAAAATCACCCATAACTCCACTCACTCAAATCTCTGTCATGAGTTTTAGTTAATACAGCTTTTTGACAATGACAAATTTTCATTTTTAGATATTGCATGTATGAACAGGGAAAAATTTTATAGATATGGTGAAGAATATATAGTACATGAGAATATATCTGAATGTGTATGTATGTGTGTATGCATGCATACACACTTGTGTACATTAATGTATGTACATATAAATATGCATATAAGTATACACATACACCAGAAAATTTTTCTAACGTTCCTTCCAAACACAATATGCAGCTTTCTGAAAATTATTATTTTTGTGATATTTTTAGTGGCTGTAACATTTATTTTTAATAGCTGGCTTTGGGTAGTCCCTACAGACAGTCCTTTTTCTCGGGCCGTTACTGGTGAGATGGATTATGCATGTAAGACTTCAAACTGGGAACAAGGGACAGCTGGAAAACGATCATTTTAAAAGGCGTGTTTAAGACAGGCATAAAGCTAATTTTCCTACGAGTACCCAAAATGCAGGAAGAAAGACGTTTTGCTAGAGGGTGAAATTGAACAATGAAGATTTTAATTTGGTCTCTGATGAGGTTAGAAGAGGCTGCACTGCCTAGAGCAATCTGCATTCCATATTACCTTTATAAAGAAAAAAAAAAAAATTAGCCTGGTGCAGTGACTCATGCCTGTTGTCCC
>NW_026658925.1:0-3795 GCF_009828535.3 Hylobates moloch | reverse complement strand
CATTTTCTCCTGCTCCTGTTTACACTAAAATCACTAAGTTAAAAGGCTTTCAAATTTGGCAGGATAAAAATTAAGTGAAATGTGACTTTGGAGCTTGGCTAGTGAAGGAAAGAAAGAAAAAAAGGAAGAAATGAAGGAAGGAGGGAGGGAGGGATCAAAGAAAGAGAAAGAAAGGAAAGGAAGAAAGAGAGAGAGGGAAAGAAAAAGAGAGAGAAAGAAAGAAAAAGAGAAAAAGAAAGAGGAAAGAAAGAAGAAAGAAAGAGAAAGAGAGGCAGACAGGGAAAAGAAAAGAAGGTAAGAACGGAAAGCAAGAAAGAAAATGAAAGCAAGGAAGGAAGGAAGAAGAAGAAAGAAAGAGACAAGGAAAAGAAAGAAAAAGAAAGAAAGAAAGAAAGGGAAAGGAAAGGAAAGGAAAAAGAAAAGAAAAGAAGGAAGAAAAAATGAAATGACAAATTACTTACTGGGAGAAAGTTTTTTTAACCTCAATGACAGATAAAAGGTTTGTATCCTTAGCCTATAAAGAAATCTTTAAAATTACTGAGAAAAAAAACAAATGATTTTCAACCGAAAATGGGCAATGGAGAAACTGGCACTTCTCACAAGAATAAAAATGGCCAATGGCATATAAAAAGATTCAAAAGCACAAGAAATCAAAGCAATGTCATGAAAACAATGAGATTTTCTGTATAAAGGCAGCAAAGATGACAAATGGAAAGGGGAACCTGGAGCTCTGTCCTTGTTGGTGGGAGTAAAACCTAAGTCACTTTTCCTGGAGAATAATTTGAAAATTTCTATTAAAAACCCTAAAAATTATTTCCCTCCAGAAATTCTACTTCTATGAATTCAGTCCAAAAATGTTTGCTCGAGCCCATTAAAATGTATGTATAAGAAAATTCACCTCTGGGGTGGTAGTGATTAACTTAATATACATCCAGCTATTAAAAATGATGATGCCAGGATATATTTACTGCCACAGAAATATGCCCAAAATATAGTAAGTGACAAAAGACTATATATTACAATTCTACTTTTTAAAAGGTTTATATGCATAAAAACATCTAAAAAGCAACAAACCAGAATGCTTTGAGTGGCAAATTAAAGATTTTTCTTAATATTTGTCATCCAAATTATTACAAAAAGAATGATTTCCTTTATAATCAGGGAGAATTGTTATTTTCATTTATTTATATTTAAATCTCTTTTCTTTTTCTGATTTTTTTCCTCCAGTATGTATCCCACGTAGGCTAGAATCCCTGCCTATTGAGTTAAATCAGCCTGTTTTTGGGAGGTGCACTACAGAAACCTGCCCCAACTTCCTTTTAAGAGATCTGGAAGGCCGGGCGCGGTGGCTCACGCTTGTAATCCCAGCACTTTGGGAGGCCGAGGCGGGCGGATCACGAGGTCAGGAGATCGAGACCACGGTGAAACCCCGTCTCTACTAAAAATACAAAAAAAATTAGCCGAGCGTAGTGGCGGGCGCCTGTAGTCCCAGCTACTTGGAGAGGCTGAGGCAGGAGAATGGCGTGAACCCGGGAGGCGGAGCTTGCAGTGAGCCGAGAGCGCGCCACTGCACTCCAGCCTGGGTGACAGAGCGAGACTCCGTCTCAAAAAAAAAAAAAAAAAGAGATCTGGAGACATTTTTGTTTCAAATCGTTTCCATTTTTCTCAGATTATTTTGTTTAATATATGAAACTGAGGAAAAGACAAAGGAAAGGCTGACTCCCTACCCTCGTGGGGCTACTCTTCCAATTTTTGCTGCTATTGTTATGTATTAATATTAACTGGGTACTAAAACGATGGGCAGCCCCTTAGATCAATTGTTCTTATCTCTTTCTCATAATCCTACTTCATTCCTTCATTCACTTATTTTTAAAAGGCTTATGTGTACAAATACATAGTTCAGAAAATTTTTAAATACAACTACCTATAAAAGTATGTGGCCAAATCCCATTCACAGTCTTATTCTCCTTCCACAGCCAAACACCTTTAATTGGTTTCTTAGATATCATTTCAGAATTTATCTTTGCAAATACACATGTATATTCTTATTCTACTCTTCTCTCTCAACACAAAAAGTAGCATACCATGCATACTATACGATTCCTTGTTCCTTTTAAAACACACACACAATATATATGTGTTCTTCTACGTGAGTACAGAGGTCTTTCTCATTCTTCTTTACAACCGCACAGTATTCATCGTTTGGAAGTACCACCGTTTACTTAACTAGTTCCCTGTTGGTGGACACTGAAGTCATCCCTATCATACTATTACAAACAATAATGCCAAGCATAACCACCTACACACACCAAGTTCGTTTCTGAATCTGCCTTTGATGAAGCCTCTATTTGAATCACCACAAGGTCACAAGGCTGAATAGTTAGCCCATTTTTTAGTTTTCATTATGTACACAGCAGTCTGTAGCCAAAGACTCCCTTGGGCAAAGCAAATGTGCTCTTTGGGAATTTACTTCATAACAATAAATGGATAAACAGAACACCAAGGAGAACCATTTCTATTTAACCATGCACATGTATGTATATAATACATGCATATGCATAGAAACTATACAATAAATCCATCAAAGCATCAAGCATTGTCTCAGTATGGTGGATCTATGGAGTGCTTTGTAGAAAGCCCTCCTTGCCTATCAATTCTTTCTAGTTTCAAAACAGTGAATATGTGCTGTTTTTGCAATATAAAATTTCAAAAAATGTTAACTCAAATTGAGCTGGATACATTCCTTCAGTCTGGCCTGTATTTGTATGGTGTTCCAGAGTGCTCAAATATAACTTCATTTAAAAAATTTATCTATTTTTTTTTCAAATATAGAGACAGGCAGGGTCTTGCTCTGTTAGCCAGGCTGGTCTTGAACTCCTAGATCCTCCTGTCCCACCTCCACCTCCCAAAGTGCCGGTATTACAAGTGGGAGCCCTCACGCCTGGCCGGTTTCATTTGAGAAATCTTTCCCCAGCAATCCATGTATTACGAATAATTCCTTTCTTCTTGTTTAGATAGCATCTTAGTCATCTCTCTATTACCTCACTTGTCACATGATAATCAGTTGCTCACCCATCTGTCTCCCTTGATTCCTCATGAGCTCCTCCAGAAGAGTGTGATTTTCAGCACCTGGAGAAGTGTGCAATACACACATGCTTCATACGCAGAGAAGGACATGATATCACTACAGTGTTATTATTCCCAGAATTCAATGCCTGCATTTGTAAATTGTTCAGATACTCTGCCAACAACCTGAGAATGTTATTTTTTTCCCTAAAACGTCCATCCATTACTGAGTGTCTATGGTCACAGTTAACTCAATTGCGATGCGACCTCTGGCCAAGCCCATTCATAGTTTTTATTTTAGGTGATTTTTAATTTTAATTTTTGATTTTGATAGTTTCCTTTTTGGTTTTTAATCTAGCAGTGTTTGGTAAACTTCAACATCTCTATATTCCTGTGTCTTTGCACCTACTGGTCTCTGCTTGGAATAATATCTCAAGGTTTTAATTCACCTGGAAAAAATTTCTACTCACCCTCAAAGAATCAGCTTACATAGGCCGGGCATGGTGGCTCATGGGACTGAGGTAGAAGAATCACTTGAACCTGGGAAGCAGAGGATGCAGTGAGCTGAGATCACGCCATTGCACTCCATCTTCGGCGACAGAGTGAGGCTTCATCTCAATAAAACAAAAAAACACACACAAAAAATCAGCTTAAATAATGCCTTCTCTGAGAAGCCTTTACATCTTCCTACTCTTTCAGTAAGAGTTGAAAATTCCTCAACTCTTGAAA